>NC_044051.1:3443147-3480647 GCF_902167405.1 Gadus morhua | reverse complement strand
GTTATTATGTTTGTGTGTGTTTCAAGTTCAGTGAGTTTTTGTCTGTGTGTAAGCACGCACACTACTGTGTCTGTGTTTGAGTGTGTATTTGTGCATGTGTGTACGCGTGTGTGTACGTGTGTGTGCGTGTGTGAGTGTAGTGGCCTGGAGAGGGGTCCCCACATCCTGTCTTAAGAGGGACGTTGGTCAATTTATTTCCCCAGCAAAGAGTTTCTCACGATACAGCGTTCAGAGAAAGCTGTGCTGCGTCACACATGCACACAAACAATCAACTCTTCCTCTGACTGCTTTTCTTGTCATCATTTTAATTGAATGACGTTGGTTTGTCTTAACTGTATTCTCCTCATCTTAATCACATGTTTTCATGGTGGGGAAACACTTGATGTCTTTCTCTGTTTGACTTTGAGTTTTTTAATCTCACGCTCCTCTCTCTCTCTCTCTCCCTCTCTCTCTGTCTATCCCACCATCCCTCCATCTGTTTCTTTCCCCCTTTGTTCTAGTCACTGTCGAGGGAGAGAGAGAGAGAGTGCGAGAGTGGGAGCCAGAGGGAGGGAGTGTGAGAGAAAGGGAGAGAGCGAGGGGGGGGGGGGGGGAAGAGAGAATACATAAACAGAATGTGTGGGGATGTTCACAAGCTAGCAGGAAAAAAAAAGGATAATGGCCCTATATCACACAGTCCGTGTTTATTTGAGCATGTGTATTTGTTAATGCCGGTCGTGACCGTGTCATGTTTGTACGCGATTTATTTAAATGTCAGCGTTCAACCATGGCTGTTTCGAGGAGAACACACAGAGGTGGATGTGAGTGTGTGCGAATGACACTATCTTCTCTCTTGTCAAACACACAAACACACGCACACACACACACTGGCAGGACCACACACACGCACACAAACACACACAAACACACACACAGGGCAAGGACCAGGGGTCAGACCTCTGCATTGGGTGTCCGGGGACGGGGAGTCCTGGTTAATTAACTCCCAGGCTCCAGCACAGGCCCCCAGAGGCCCTTTCGCAGACCCCTTCTTTAAACATAAAATGTCAACAGTTCGGAAGTCCAAAGGCCACATGGTGATGAGAACATATCCAGTTCGGGTTAGCGTGTGGTGGTCTGAACTTGTCTTATGGTGTGTGATGTATCCTACTGGGTCGCTAACGCAGTATGTTAGTACCGCTAGTCTATTATGGATTTGAAAAAGTTTGGGATCCCTCTAATATGGCAAATCTCTCTCTCTCTCTCTCTCTCTCTCTCTCTCTCTCTCTCTCTCTCTCTCTCTCTCTCTCTCTCTCTCTCTCTCTCTCTCTCTCTCTCTCTCTCTCTCTCTCTCTCTCTCTCTCTCTCTCTCTCTCTCTCTCTCTCTCTCTCTCTCTCTCTCTCTCTCTCTCTCTCTCTCTCTCTCTCTCTCTCTCTCTCTCTCTCTCTCTCTCTCTCTCTCTCTCTCTCTCTCTCTCTCTCTCTCTCTCTCTCCCCACATCTCAGCTGCCATGATTTAAACCGATCGCATGGGGGCACAAATCACACTTAACCATCGTCGTCCAGTTCAAGGACACTACAGTGCTGGACCGGTGGCAGTGTGACTGACTGACTGACCCACATTCCACTGCACGACATTACTGAAGGTCCGTGCACGGAAGAGCGCGTAACCCCCCCACACACACACACGCGGTGTGATTTCTAAGCACACACGACATGCGTAGGCAGTACTACAGTGCTGCGGGCACGTCGTTGCCGTTTCTGCGCTTCTAATAAAAAGCTCACAAATGATTCATCACTCGATTTTTCAAATATCACAATACATTGGATATCTATGCGTGGACCAGTGGGCTAGGCCTGACCGCACCGTTGTTTGCACCTTGCGCGTCCACGTCAGAATGCGGGTAAGGAGACCCTGTCGCTGTATTGCTTGTAAACGTTCTGCTTGAACTCACGCTGTAACGTAACACCTCCGTTTGAATGGTTTCGTGTTCTCCTCAGTCTTGGCTGAAAATGCTATTTTAAGTCCATTACTGAACACGTCTGCGACGCCGTCCCGTATCCAATATCTAGCGAGCTTAATTGTCGGTTTGGTCGTCGGAGCAGACGGTGTTTGATTTCTAGCGGTCGCTTCTCTACCGACAAAAAATCCACGTCGTGTACAACGACCTGCCAACCCGTCAATGCAGTTTTTCCAAGTGGAAGTGCCAACATGTTAAAACCTGTCCAGAACAATATGAATATATCGTTGTATGACCATTGAGAAACGTTAGAATGACTGGACATTTGAATGTATATAGATAATCAGTTAGTCAGGCGACCCTTCGACGCCCACGTGACTACAGTCAGTTTGACAGTAGCCTACGACAACATTGGCATTTATTCCGCGCGCCAGCCGCGCGTGGCTCCTTCTCCTGCGTCGTGTTTACATCGTGCGTCACTACGTTGCTGTGCGCTCCCGACCGTAAAACCCCGTTAATAAACCATTGACGTTTCGAAAAAGACATCTTCTTCTCCTTCATAAAGCTAATTTAACCAGAACACCTTCAAAAAAAAAGTCAGTCAGTAGAACCTAAAAATCCATTGACGTTTCGAAACAGATATATTTTTCTTCTTAAACGCTCATTTAACCAAAACACCTTAAAGTCAGTCTGTAGAAAAAGTGGGTTGAAGTTTACACTTTATCTTCAACTGATAGGTCCGTTACGTTACGGCACGGGGGGCATCGTCGCGACTCCCACCGCTGAACTCCTTTCAGTCTGGAAACCCGATAGGAGGGAGGGAGCGAGGGGCGCAGCTGATCAGCACTGGCGGGGCTAAAAATAAAAAGTATCTTTCACGTTTCTGCTTATACTTTCTCCTTCACTGTCTCATCTATCGTGTATCCTTACATTATAGGTGGCCACATTGGAATGAGACTTTGAGTGTGAATAAAGAGCCGAGAGTTTGAACCTTGAAGCGAGGTAAGCAATTACAATCTTTATGCCTTTGGTGAATTGGGAAGTTTAACTGGGCGCTGCTGCTGCAAGTGCTTTTTGGAGATGTTTGTGGTGGTCCGGGGTATTGCCATCATGGCTTATACGTGTAGCACTGCGGTGTTTTGACGACCGATATGTGGCGATGGCGTTGCAAAAAGTGTATACCCAGTTTAGTTTCTGCCTTCTGCCCATTTCTTGTTGTTTATTAAACTGCTACATATAAACCATTCATTTTGCAGATGCAAGATTTCTCTGGCTTATTGATGTGCTAGGCATGTGTATAGGAATGCCCAGCAGGCTATCAAATGTCTGTATCTCAATGCAATTCACACACAAGGAAGCAATGCGTGTTTTAATTCGTTTTAATAACTGTGGGTTGTGATACAATAATCCATGGCTACACAATAAAGAATCTAACTTTACACAGAGGATGAAATCCATGAAAGAGTGTCTCATCATATTTGATGCCATTGTCAATGATTCGCCTACCACAAACACAGTCAAAACAACAAATCACGTCGAGCTGTCATGTTTTGCCGTGTCATGTTTTGCCAGCGATATCTGTCATTATCATAAATCAAGGGGGGTATTACAAGGATTTAGCGTTACGAGCTAACATGGCCTCGGGATCGTTGATCAGTCAGAGGTCCAGTATGCTGATCTTGTTGCCCCTCGGCCCATGGCTAAAGGTTTATGGGTAATATCAACATCAATTCTGTGTTGACAATAACACACAGTGGGGATTAAGAAAGTGACAGACAGGTACCTTTTAGTTGAATGTAAAGGGCAAATGCATGCGCACACATGCACACATGTGCACACACACACACACACACACTCCCAACCATACACACTCCCAACCGCACACACACACACACACACACACACAAACACACACACACACACACACACACACACACACACACACACACACACACACACACACACACACACACACACACACACACACACACACACACACACACACACACACACACACACACACACAGTCAAGGTTCCATGTGTTCTGTCTAAAATAATGAATTCCCTTTGAATCATTTATTATACTTGTACCCTCCCTCCTGTTTCATTCTTTCATTTTTATTTTATTCATCCCCTTAAATAATTAGCCCTGATTAACCTGATTGACAAGGCTCTCCACCAATGCCTATGCTTCTTCCCTAAGGCTTGTGTGGCCCAATCAGGCAGGTGGCATGGCCTTGTCATTCTGTGGGGTTAACAAGGTGAATAACTCGTACAGCGTGGATGGAGGTGTGCTCAACAATGGCTGCTTCGTCGACGCCCTGAACCTTGTGCCCCATGTCTTCCTGCTCTTCATCACCTTCCCCATCCTCTTCATCGGTACGTGACTGAGCTGAATGGCCGTGCAGGCATTCATTCACATACTCCATGTACATGATATGATAAAGTATTTAATAACGAGAACTCATATAAGCTGATGCATCAAAGGTATGGATCATGATGACGGAATTAGCATTAGGTATTGGCATCAGGCATTATGCATTTAGCATCATTCATTAGCATTAATAATGTAATGAGTACACGCTGCTTAAACTAGTAAGGACATGTCTTTGTGTTATAGTTGTATGTATTTACATTGCATATATGGGTGTATATTTGAAAAACAAGAGTGTGTGTGTGTGTGTGTGTGTGTGTTTGCGTGTGTGCGAGATCACCTGTTTGTAAATATGTTCCATACATGAACATTTAAATATTGAGGATAGATCTTATAAATGTAAACATGTGTGTGTGTGTGTGTGTGTGTGTGTGTGTGTGTGTGTGTGTGTGTGTGTGTGTGTGTGTGTGTGTGGGTGTGGGTGAGTTTGTGTGTGTGCGAAATCACCTGTTTGTAAATATGTTCCATGCATGGACATTTTTACAATGTATATATTGAGGGTATATCTTATAAATGTAAACGTGTGTGTGTGTGTGTGTGTGTGTGTGTGTGTGTGTGTGTGTGTGTGTGTGCGTGTGTGTGTGTGTGTGTGTGTGTGAGGTTGTCAGGGGGGGTGGTCCCCGTCTACTTTATGGGGGCTGTGGCTGCTGACCAGAAGCCCTTGGTTCTCTTCCCCAAGGGCTTCCTAATCGCGTCTTCCTGGTTGGGGGATTTTACAGCCCGCATCCCACGAAGGAGCTGATACATCCCATTAAATACCCCCACGCACATCCCTTTGTCTTCTCACACAGAATAACAAGTCACCGATACACCCCATTACTTGACAGCGGCATTTCTATACGCTGTCATATTATATGCGATAAACAACCTCTTCCGAGTTGAGGTTCCCATTCAGCTGTACCCTGTTTCATACTGTGTTTGCGATAAGGGGAATATAAATAACCATGACTTGATTTGAAAGAGCTGCACAATTTCTTGGCTCAGCCAACAGTACAAGAATGACAATTTATTGGCTCTGTTTGTTCACTTGTTGCTATGATAGAAGCTCTGCAATTCAAGAGGCACTATTTTTGTGGTTCAGTACAATCATAAACATTAGGAACATGACAGTTGAGTTTCAGCCGTCTACCCCAATGCAAAAATGTGTGGCAACTAAGCTCCTTCCAAAATACACAAGGTTTGGTTTTTGGACTCTCGTACGTCAACATATCCATCTTAAACAATCAGGTTCTTCAAGCCTTAACCGATGTGCAGATTGAAAGGTGGTCAAAACAAAACATTATGCAGCTTGTGTGTAAAGATTGAAAAAAGAAAAGAAACAAAAGAAGAGACCTTTGGCCAAATATTTCATATCAAGTGTCAGCATAGCGTTTATCATAAACTTTATTTTATTTTGAATAAAATAACTGTAAACGTTATTTTATTCTCAATTGAAGCTACATTGATTAATTACATGTAGCCTAAATGTCATGCAACATGTTATGTTTGTTCTTATAATATAAAAAAAAAATCATTTTCCGATGCAAGAAAATGTAGATATCGTTCATTTGTAGAGATATAGACGGGTTCATATCTCCTCCCCGCATCTCACCATGCCCTCTCCAAACTACATTTCCCATGCTCCTCAGCGAGGCAGGAACCCTAACGACCGACCGTTTCCTCAAACTTGAACCCTCTCTCTCCCTCTCTGTCTTGGTCAGGCTGGGGCAGCCAGAGCTCGAAGGTACAGATCCACCACAACACATGGCTCCACTTCCCCGGACACAACCTGCGATGGATCCTCACCTTCTCGCTGCTATTTGTCCACGTGTGCGAGTTCGCAGAGGGCCTCGTCTCCAGCAAGTAAGGGCCTCGTAGGAACCAAGGCGTCACAACAAATGAAACGTGTGCAACGTGTGTAATAAACACACAGTGTTGATGTGCTTGCCTTCAGTAGGATGATACTGTACAATTGGGGATATTTGCCAGAAACCAAGTCTACCTTTTTTCTAGAGCTTGACAATATTGACCTAACAATTACGACTAAATTGTATATATGTATCAGTGTTACATTGCTAGCTTAGCTTTGATGCTTAACGGACATGAATCCAATGTACCTATATCACAAAAGTGTAATAATAACCCAATATCCCCAAGAGATACCTAATCTCATTCAGAGGTCGTTTTATATTTTTGATCTCCTGAATGTCTCCTTGTTGCCTTCCTGCTCCAGGGGAATGGATTCAAACTATCTCCACCTCTTCATGCCTGCGTTCATAGGCTTCATCGCAGGCACAACTTCAGTGGTCTACTACCACAACATAGAGACCTCCAACTTCCCCAAACTGCTGCTTGGTAAGCCAGGAGAACGATTGGTTCGGACTGAATCAGACGGTCGCTGATTGGTCAATACTGAATCAATACCTAATCAAGCCCAACACAATACTGATCTGTGTAGCTTGTACGATATGCCATTGAAATAATTGTAGGTGTACAGAGATTTTCGACTTTTACCTTCTGAAACAACGACTTGGTTTTAGATATGTTTATATCCTATATATGACTACTAAACTATTACAGATCACTCTGTGTGCAGAAGAGTGACGCGATAACGTTCCCAGAGGCATTTCAAACTACTGAGCATGAAATCAATTAGACTTGAATAACATGACCTAAAGGTGACATATTATACCTCCAGGCGTGTCCACCTAGATGTATGATGGATAGATGAGCAACGTTTGCTTTAGTCCACTGGGTAGACTGGCAGACTGATCTATGCAGCACACATCTAGGTGGACACGCCCACTAGTGATGTCAGAAGCGGCAGATTTTCAAAACGGTTTGCAATGGCTAATCACGCCTAGCGATTTGGTACTACTGAGCATGAACACAATTAGACTTGAATTAACATGACCCACGTATCCGTTTGACTCTCCAGTCCTGTTCATATACTGGGTGCTGGCCTTCATCACCAAGTCCATCAAGCTGTGGAAGTACACTGAGTACTACGTGGGGCCGCGTCACCTGCGGTTTTGCATCACAGCCTTGCTGGTCATCCTGTACGGGCTGCTGATGGCGGTGGAGGTCAACGTCATCAGGGTCAGGGTACGTGGGGCGCGTTGAGGGGACACCTGGTCCTGGGTTTACTGTGTTCCACCTGTCAAAGGGTGTGTGTAGTGGGGGGGCGAGGTGTGTGTGTGTGGGGGATGTGGGGCAAAACAAATGAGTCCAGAACCATCATCACAACCGTTAAGCACTAGGATTTCATGGTTAACACAGATACGCACACACACGTACTCACTCAAACTCACAATAACACAACTGTTGTGTTATCCAACACGATTGATCTTGAGGGTTAAATCTGATCCATGCATGAAGGAAGTCTTCTGATGTGGAAACCTATGTTCACATGATACTGGACCGATATCGCATTGTATTGTATTCAGTTACATGCACCGTAAATCAGTCCTTCTCACTAGGGCTGGGTATCGTGGCCAATTTCCTAAATCGATTCTATTTAGATTCATACGTTTCTGAATCGATTAATCACGATTCGATTCGATTCGATTCAATTCAATCTGCTCTTAATAATGAAAATGGCTCAACAGTGTAACAAAATACAATTGTACTTTATTTTTTCTCTTCATCTTAAACAACAGGTTTCAAGTGCAAACTTGTAGATTTGACAGTTTAAACTAAAGCTGTAAACAAAACTGTCTCAAGTCTCAAAAGTGCATTTTTGAAATTAGAAAGGAATTGCAGGTGAAAGTGTACTTGAACTACAACAATCCATCACTGCAAATTGCATTAAGGCATTGTATTCTTAAAGTGCAAAAAAAAAAAAAATGGTCACAAGAAAAAAACTTGAAAAAAAAATCGATCTCATTCTCATGCCCTATGAATCGATATTGCAAAATGTAAATTAAATCGATCCAAAATCGATTAAATCTTTTTTTTTCCCCAGCCCTACTTCTCCCCTAATCCGTAGTTTCCTCTCTTCCCCTCCAGCAGTTGGACTGCCTCTCCGCGTTACGGCTGAACTAACGCTCTCCCCCCCCTCTGGTTCTGCTCGTAGAAGTACGTGTTCTTCGCCAACCCTCAGAAGGTGAAGCCCCCCGAAGACCTGCAGGACCTGGGGGTCCGCTTCCTCCAGCCCTTTGTTAACCTGCTCTCTAAGGTGCACCGACACACACACACACACACACACACACACACACACACACACACACACACACACACACACACACACACACACACACACAGGCGCACTTGCACACACACACACAAACACACACAGGCACATTCGCACACACACAGGCGCACTCGCACACACACAGGCATGCGCGTATGCCTGTGTGTGTACACACGCACATACCAAGGCGGACAACCACATGCACGCACGCACGTGAAGACACACTCACACGCACAAGGACACACGCACCCATACACACAAACACATAAAGACACAGCAGGCACACACAGGCTCACACACACACATGCAAGTACACATACACGCAAACAGACACAAACAGACACACACAGGCACACACGCAGAGACAGACACACACACACACACACACACACACATAGGCATGCGCATGCACACAAAGACACACTCACGCAGGCAAGGAAACACATAGGCGCAGGCGCACACAGGCACAGGCACAAATACACAGAAACAGACACACACATTGGACACACACACACACACACACACACAGACACACACACACACACACACACACACACACACACACACACACACACACATACACACACACAAAAGAACACAGGAAAATGGTCCTTGGGACTTCCAGAAATCCCCTCTTCCCGTTTGTGATGACGAAAGGTTCCTGGGAAATATGACATTCAAGTGTATTATGTCAACATAGAAGAACATGTCTAGCTCACCACAAGCAACATTGTGAACATAAAATAATTGGTGCATCCGATGAAAATGTCGTGGAATAATAAGGGCAACGATGAGACATCGCCAGCCTACCGTTGGCTGCTTTAGAAGAACGATAAAGAGGAAAGATCAGTGAAACGTAGGTTGTATTTTTGATACATTAATCAAGTCACCTGATCCGACATCTGATCGCAGTGGCAGATCCTATTTCAATAGCGGCTTCCATTGATGGAATGGAAAGAGCCCCAGTGCTGACTGCCCGATGAGATGATTCCACTCACACGAAGATCTTCTCTGGGCATCTAATAGTCTCATGTTCTACATCTACACAAGGGTGTATATGATTCCACTCACACACAGATCTTCTCTGAGCATCTAATAGTCTCATGTTCTACATCTACACAATGGTTTATGTTGATATTCTTGGCAATTCGGTGCGTCTCTGTGGAATTTCCTATGAGTAAGCACATGCAATTTCTTGTGAAGGACTATTCCCAGGATGGGAATAAATTCAATTCTCTAAAATATTTTTTTTTATTTTATGGGAAATTATGAATATGTAACACACTCACACACACACACACACACACACACACACACACACACACACACACACACACACACACACACACACACACACACACACACACACACACACACACACACACACACATATTCCCATATCAAGCTGATAACATTAAAAATAGGAAATGATATCGGGAAAAACGTTCCCTCACTGGAGATATTCTCAAAACCACAAACACGCTAAGGGGTCACTATATCTGAATCCCTGTGCTGCTCATCCCAGGCCACGTACTGGTGGATGAACCCGCTGATCATGGGAGCCCACCGGAGGCCCATCGAGCTGAAGAAGATTGGCAAGCTTCCCTTCGCCATGAGGGCCCTCACCAATTACCTACGCCTGAAGGACGCGTACGAAGGCCAGCGGGTAAGGCGGGGGGGGGGGGGGGGGGGGGGGGTTAGCTCGGTTAGCTCGGTTGGTAGAGAATTGTATTAAAGCTGAGGTAGTAGATTCATTTTATGGCATCCCGAGAGCAATAAATGAATCAAATGCTCTGACAAAAAAATAACAAAATCTGTTATTATTAATGTCCAATCAATTAGTTCGGCCCAAATTGATCAGTTCGGCACAAAATGATCATTGCGCATAATCAGAGTAATGGCACAGACCTATTGCTGAAGCTAACCACCTGTTTTGGGGGAGGGATTTCAGAGGAAGAGGCCTTAAGGGAGGCTGGGATTCTATTGGTTGGATACTTTCACAGTCTATCCTATCCTGGCTGTTTTCTCGAATTACCCAACCCTAGATGTACCTGTGCCTGGCTCATGGGTTTGATTTCCTCACTGGGGCCATCCTGGCTAGTAATATGGCAGGGGTATTTACTAAATAAATACACAAGATATCAAGTGTGTGCACAGTATCCACACAAAACACACAGTACACGATATATACACACAAAACACAACACATATTGTATACAGATACAACAGCACTGTTCACAGGATGAAGTGAAACCGTGTTGTATCAATGGCCAAAACAGAATAAACACATTTGAATCTATTATCTGAAAAGGTGCAGTTCAAGTTCCTTAATGGCCTAATGGGAGAGGTACAATCACTCAAGGGCAAATTCTTACACTAAGTGGTTAGATGCAGACAGAGGTTTAAAACCCAGATTAATCTCTCCGCTGCTGTGTAAATCATCAAGTAAAGCTAACGCCTGATCTCTGAGAACGCTAAGAGCCTCTCTCTCTCTGAAAAACAAACAACCTTTCACTTGAGACGGGGCTCTTGTTATGAGGCAGTCCATCTTCCCCATAACGCGTCATTCCCCAGTGGTGGCTGCAGGGCTCTGTTGATAGAGCGACATGCCGTATCCACTACAAAATAAATTGTTTCCCCCCCGCGTGGGGCACATCTTTCCCTTTTTTAAACAATATTTTGACCAAAAAAGTTCAAAAAACAATTCCGAAAAATTAAGTTTATTTTTTTGTTTTGTTGTTTCTCCACCTCTGATACAGCAGAGAAAAGCCTGTTCTAGTGTAGTTTGAGAACTAAAAGGGATAAAATAAAGTCGATACTGCTTCTGATTATTTGTGTTCTTTCCTTATTTAATGTATTGGAAACCAATATTTTAATAAAAAAATAAAACAATATTCTACAGTAGTTTGAATAGAATTATATATAATTTATTAAACAAAATATATTATTCATTTAATTTATTAGACAGTGAAGAAAAGCTCTTATCTGATCCTGAGCTACTTAGCTCACCACTATAACACTTTATAACTTGCCACTTTATACCAGTCGACATCTGGATAAACTGTTTACATTTTACATTTATTTAGTTTTCCATTTAGGTCTCTGCTCTCCTACTTGTGTTCCTCTTATGTACTTACTTTTTAATATTATTATCACCATTATTACTGTTATTATATTTATTTTTTTATTATTTAAGTCTCAGCTTTCCTACTTGTGTTTCTCCTATACTTTTACTTTCTTTTATATCGCACTGTTGGAGGAGCCCAAGACTAAAGAATTTCATGCCAGCGACTGCTCTGTAATTGTTGTGTATAATAAAACCGTCTTGAATCTTGAATCTTGAGTTAGTCAGCGAACACGTCGGCGAAAAAACTGCGACAAAACCGCTCCCCCCGAGTCCTGAAACCCAAACCGACCGACTCCTCCTTCCGTTTTTCCCGCCCGTTGCCCCCCCCCCCCCTCCAGACCCCGGTGGACCCGGAGCGCTCTCCCTCCATCTGGCGCTCGGTGTACCAGGCGTTCGGCCGGCCCATCCTACTCAGCAGCACCTTCCGCTACCTGGCCGACCTCCTGGGCTTCGCGGGGCCGCTCTGCATCGCCGGCATCGTGAAGAACCTGAAGAACGGCAACAACAGCGCTCTGCCCAAGGTCACAAGCTCCTATTGCCTGGTTCTGGATCAGCCTTCGTTTTGTTTGTGTGTGTCTGTGTGTGTGTGTGTTTCTGTGTGTGTGTGTGTGTGTGTGTGTGTGTGTGTGTGTGTGTGTGTGTGTGTGTGTGTGTGTGTCTGTGTGTGTGTGTGTGTGTGTGTGTGTGTGTGTCTCTTTGTGTGTGTGTGTGTGTGTGTGTGTGTGTGTCTTTGTGTGTGTGTGTGTGTGTGTGTGTGTGTGTGTGTGTGTGTGTGTGTGTGTGTGTGTGTGTGTGTTCACGCACTCAGATGTGAAGTTAGAGTCTCATGGATTTTGAAAGCCGAAAACTCTGAAATCACACCTTCATGCGATTGTTTTTTTTACCACACACACACAAACACACACACACACACGCTCACACACACACATACACACACTCTCTGATTGTGTCCCTACCTGTAACAGTGGTTTGGGTGTCTGGACCACCCCACTGTTTGATGGTGTGTGTGAGTGTATGTGTGTTACATGTCACACCATAAAAACACTGTCATTTTGAGACCCATTATCACTTTAGTCCCAGGCATGTTTATTAGTTCTTGTTTATAATAATATTCTCTCGCTCTCGCTTCGCTCGCTGTTACAATCGCTCTCTCTCGCTCTCTCTCAAACTCAGCCTCACACACACACACACACACACACACACACCACACACACACACACACACACACACACACACACACACACACACACACACACACACACACACACACAGCAACTCACACACACACGCACACACACACACACACAGGAGGATCTTGGAGACAGAAGATCTTTACGAGTTCCAGGTTGAAAAACATGACCATAGAAGCAGACAGAGGGGCTGTTTTTACAGCCCTCCGACTAATTCCTCTTATATCGCTGGTTCTGTTTCACCTCCAGTGTTTTTTCCATTCCAACAATCCACATAAAAGTAACAAGCAGCAGCTGAATCATTGGACTCTTGAATCCATCCCATTATTGTTCCAACACATTGTACAATATCGGTGTTTTGTGTGCGTTTCCCTACCTGTCCTCCAGCGGTGTGCACAGTGTGCGACGCCTCACCTCAGGTCCTGGCAGCCTTACCTCTCCTGTATAGAAATATCCCCGAAGTCTTCTTATTAAACCGTGCAGCTGAGTGAATGTTTGTTTAAGATGAAGTAGGCGTAATAAACGACGCTATCTTAGCCCTGCCAAAGATTTTGTCGATTTGCCGGTTATTGCTTCCTCTCCTCGACAAAACAAAGTGGGGTCTAGTAAAACAGGGTGTTAGAGGGGTGGTAGAGCCCACTTTGACCCCCAAGTCCATTCTTTGATGACTATTTGTAGAACCATACACTTGGGAACAAGGTAGCAGCTTTTATATGCGTTATGGTGCTCAAGAGGACATTGCACTTGGCAATAGAACCATGC
Source organism: Gadus morhua (assembly GCF_902167405.1). Classification (NCBI taxonomy): domain Eukaryota; kingdom Metazoa; phylum Chordata; class Actinopteri; order Gadiformes; family Gadidae; genus Gadus; species Gadus morhua. The sequence continues at coordinate 3,467,026 of NC_044051.1, read as the reverse complement.
CGAGAAACATGGTGAGGGCGAAGAGAGAGAGGGAAAGAAGAGAGATAGAGCGGGACAGAGATAAAGAGAGAGAGGCTGGGAGAGAGACAGAGAGGAAAAAGAGAGAGAATGGAAGAGAGACAGAAAGAAAAAGAGAGAGAGATAAAGACAGAGGGAGAGAGGTATAGAGCAAGAAATGGCGGGAGAGTGAGAGAGAGAGAGAAAGAAATGGCGGGAGAGAGAGAGAGAGAGAGAAAGAAATGGCGGGAGAGAGAGAGAGGTAGAGAGACAGAGAGCGAGGGAGAGGAAGTGCCAGATAGCAACAACAGTGATGTTTTATGATGTGTCTGCCAGTCGTTCCCAGAAGCGAAGAAGGTGAAAAACCTAAATGTGTGTGAAGTTCACGCCGCGACAGAGAACAGAGCCCGCGGTTCCCCCGGGGAATAAAGCACTCGACCAACGCTTCCCGTCGTCCTGTGTTAGTGTTGGCCGCCGCTGGACACACTTGTTATTCGTTCGGCCTAAAAAGCCGGCATTCCTGGTTTGAAGAGGGCATGATGGCATGCTGAGGTGTGTGTGTGTGTGTGTGTGGGGGGGGGGGGGGGGGAGGTGGAGAGAGGGGGAGGGGGGGGGGGGGGGGGTGGGGGGGTTGGTCGGTAGAGAGTTTGAGTGGTCTGTGCCGGCCCATATCAAGTGGGAACGGTGCGAGTGTGCACATGCCAAGCTCGCATTTCCAAGTGGCAGATGGAAAATCTCTCTCTCTCTCTCTCTCTCTCTCTCTCTCTCTCTCTCTCTCTCTCTCTCTCTCTCTCTCTCTCTCTCTCTCTCTCTCTCTCTCTCTCTCTCTCTCTCTCTCTCTGTCTCTCTCTCTCTCTCTCTCTCTCTCTCTCTCTCTCTTGCTCTCCCTTTTTGACAGGGATGTGCGCCACACAGTGCACGGTGCATTGTGCACCATGTTTATGCATACGTGGCCAACGTCTCAATAGTTTCCGGCCAGAGCGTATGAGTTTCATTCTCAACCCGCACACCATACCCACTTTCTGTGATTTAATCTGTATCATATGTTCTCTTCATTTATTGGGGGGGGGGGGCGACAGGTGAATATACAACCCCTGATAAACTCAACGCAATGCACTCTTTGCCCTGGACTGTTGATAGCAGTTGTGGTATTTCTAACAAACCCACAGAGGGCAGAGAACTGCTGGAGACAAGCTTAGTTTCTATTTGAACATTTTCTATTTGAACAGTTTGTGTATTTTTTTTAAAGGGGAAATTTCAAAGTGCTCCGTTACAAAGTGTTTTTTTTTTGGAGAGAAATGCTGAGAACAACGCTAAAAAGAGATCGTTTTGAATAATCGTGATTTTCAACACTGACCCAAACAACAGGAGACCTTCTTCGGCGTGGAGTTCATGTCGTCCACCGAGCTGCTCCAGAACACCTCGGTCCTCGCCGTCCTCCTCTTCCTCGCGCTCATCCTGCAGCGCACCTTCCTCCAGGCCTCCTACTACGTTTCCATAGAGACGGGCATCAACCTCCGCGGCGCTCTGCTGGTGAGCCCGCCGGGAAAAAACCGGGAACGTCGGAGAATGTCGTTGCCGGGACGTAGGAGTGAAGGGTGGCATGATTGGTGTGGTCGTGTTGGATGAGTTGATTTAATTTTAATTTGAATTAGTTCAAACTCCTCGGCCGCCTTCATACTGTAGTGTCAGGATTAAATAATTACTTTAGTTGAGTCTATTTGTTCTATTTTGTAACACTTTGAGATTGGTCCCGATTGTAAAATGAACGTATTATCCTGATTATTAACGAGGTTTAAAAAGGCATTGGTCTTAATGAGAAGAGATGCATTCTACCTCATTATGAACGTTTTTTCGATCCGCAGTCTCAGAAATGAATATATTCTATAAATATTCCCTCTCAGAGGGAATGGCAGCCCATATTGTGTAGCCCTGCTTGCTCGATAAGGCAGACGAGTGAGGCACGCGATACATGAGGGTCTTTGTTTCCTATCGACCCACCAGGCCATGATCTACAACAAGATCCTGCGTCTGTCCACCTCCAACATGTCCATGGGCGAGCTGACCTTGGGGCAGATCAACAACCTGGTCGCCATAGAAACCAACCAGCTGATGTGGTTCCTCTTCCTCTGCCCCAACCTGTGGGCCATGCCCGTCCAGGTGAATGCCACTTACCCCCTCCTTCTGACAGAGCATGGCTCTCATTCTCTCGATGTGTGTTTGTGTGTGTGGAGCTGTCCTTCTATATTTTTCCTCACTCCCTCTCCCTCTCCCTCCCTCTCCCTCCCTCCTCCTCTCCCCCTCCCTCTCCCTCCCTCCCTCCTCCCTCCCTCTCCCTCCCTCTCCCTCTCTCTCCCTCCCTCCTCCTCTCCCCCTCCCTCTCCCTCCCTCCCTCCCTCCCTCCCTCCCCCCTCCCTCCCTCTCCCTCCCTCCCTCCTCTCCCTCCTCCCTCCTCCTCTCCCCTCCCTCTCCCTCCCTCCCTCCCTCCTCCCTCTCTCCCTCCTCCTTCGCTCCCTCCCTCCCTCTCTCTCTCTCCCTTCCTCCTCCCTCCCTTCCTCCCCCCTCCCTCCCTCCCTCCCTCCCTCCCTCCCTCCCTCCCTCCCTCCCTCCCTCCCTCCCTCCTCCCTCCCCCCCTCCCCTCCCTCTCCCTCCTCCCTCACTCCTCCGTCCTCCCTCCTCTCCTTCCCTCTCTCTCTCTCCCTCCCTCCCTCTCCCTCCCTCCCTCCCTCCTCCCTCCCACCCTCTCCCTCCCTCCCTCTCCCTCCTCCCACCCTCCCTCCCCTCCCTCCTCCCCTCCCTCCTCCTTCCCTCCCCCTCCCTCCTCCCTCCCTCCCTCCCTCCCTCCCTCCCTCCCTCCTCCCTCCCTCCCTCCTCCCTCCCTCTCCCTCCTCCACCCCTCCCTCTCCCTCCCTCCCTCCCTCCCCCTCCCTCCTCCCTCCCTCTCCCCTCCTCTCCCCCTCCCTCCCTCCTCCCTCCCTCCCTCCCTCCCTCTCCCTCCCTCCCTCCTCCCTCTCCCCCTCCCTCCCTCAGATAGTGATGGGGGTGATCCTGCTCCACTATCTGCTGGGCTACAGCGCACTGATCGGGGCCTCTGTCATCCTCCTGCTGGCGCCCGTCCAGTACCTCATCGCCACCAAGCTGGCCGACACACAGAAGAGCACGCTGGTGAGTGGGGTGGTCCTACCATCGTCACGTCCACTGAGACTCAACCTGTTAATGCCGGTGAACCATTTGATCACCATGTCATTGATTCACCGATTTATCAAATCTAATTGGTTTGTTTAATCGAACCACACCGTGCCTACTTTTATTAATTTACTTGTAAATGAAGAGACAATGCTATGGGCCCCATAATAAGCTTGGCTCTTGTTTCTATTAATATTTTTACTGTACCAACAGAAATATATTGTTTCTCTTTCTTCTGACAAATGTACTTATTGTAAGCTGCTTTGGATAAAAGCATCTGCTCAATGCCCTAAATGTAAAAATAAGGGTGCTGTAACTGGTAGTTAAGTACTTAAGCACGTGAAGTATGTTGTGAATGAGAATGTTCTCGTTAAAAACATTGGAATGCCTCTTTTAACCGTCGGGTTTATTTAGCTGAAAGTCTCCATCTTCCCCAGCTGTTGAGGGCCATTTGAAGGAGATGACGAGAGCTTTCTCTTCCCCAGGACCACTCGACGGACCGTCTGAAGCAGACCACGGAGATCCTGAAGGGCATCAAGCTGCTGAAGCTCTACGCCTGGGAGAACACCTTCTGTGACCGCGTGGAGCAGACCCGCGGCAAGGAGCTCACCAGCCTGCGCACCTTCGCCCTCTACACCTCCCTCTCCAGTGAGCCGTCCGTCGTCGTCCGTCTGTCCGTCTGTCTGTAGGGAGGCCGTCTGTCCGTCTGTCTGTCTGTCCGTCTCACTGTCTGCAGCTCCCTCTCCAGCTAGACCGTCTGTCTGTCTGTCTGTCTCACTGTCTGCAGCTCCCTCTCCAGCTAGACCGTCTGTCTGTCTGTCTGTCTGTCTGTCTGTCTGTCTAGCTCCCTCTTCAGTGAGACTGTCTTGTCTGTCTGTCTAGCTGCCTCTCCAGTGAGAGTCGGTCTCTCTCCCTCCCTGTTCGGTGAGACTGTCTGTCTCTCTTCTTTCTGTCTATCTCCCTCTCCAGTGAGAACGTCTGTCTGTCTGTCTGTCTGTCTGTCTGTCTGTCTGTCTGTCTGTCTGTCTGTCTATCTCCCTCTCCAGTGAGAACGTCTGTCAGTCTGTCCATCTGTCTCTCTGTCTGACAGACATAGACCTGTCTTTTGTATCGTCTTAAATACTCTAATTTTCTCTGTTATAATATCGTATGATTGCCAACGTCCTCTTACGGAGTTTGTCTTTTCTTCTTTCCTTTCTTTCAGTTTTCATGAACACAGCCATCCCCATCGCGGCCGTTCTTGCGGTAAGATGTGTGGTGTGAAAACAGAAGTGCATACTGTTTGTTGTCACCATTGTTACAAAGTGTAGGTAATGGAGCCTGACTGCTCTGATGACGGAGTTTGACTTGAACTGATGTGTAAAAACCATTTCAGTGCTGTCTGATCCCTGGGTAGAAATGATGGAAACATGATGTAGACATGACAAAGACATTATGTAGACCTGATGAACACATGATGCACATATGATGTAGGCGTGATTTAAACATGATGTGACGTGATGAATATGATGACCATGATGTAATCCAGGGGAATGGACTCAAATCTCTTGTCCTCTCGTCACCTCTCTGTCTCTCCTTCTGCCCCTTCACTTGTATGCTTCTAAAACGTTTTAACCAAACTACTACGGATATTGTCGTTTCCCTATCACTGTACTTGATGTCTTTGTGTAAGATGTAAAGTGTCTGAGTGCTCATGTGTGTCCTGAATCCTCAAACGCCCAGACTTCCCAGTCCGAAGGTCGAAGATCTCCCAGCCTTCTGCGGCATTTCTCGAAGGCACTCCCGCCTTTTTGTCTTCATCTTTTCGGAAATCTGAGAGTAGACCGAGAGCAGTGATGACCCTCTCAACAAAATGGCCGCGCCCGTGAAGAGATGTACCACGTTTTTAAAGGCTCTTACACACATGATTACATTGCTACTTTATGGCGGTCACCAATTTATACATTGCATAGTCTTGCTGTGCGTGCAATACAATGTAAAGTTGTGTTATTTGTTTTTCGGGCTGGTTTGCTAAAGACGCTAATGTAGCTAACAATAAACAACGCCTAGCCAATTTCATGACACGATCACAAAGACGAACGGGAACGCTATGAACGCTCCCGAGACCGGAAGTGACGTCAAACGTGCAACTCGGAAGGCTGGCGTCCGAGGATTCGGGAACACACCGTCGGAGCGAACAGCGCCCTGTAAGTGAACTGTGTTGTCGTCCCAGACGTTTGTGGCCCACCACTTCTTGGACAAGGAAGGGCCCACCCCCTCAGAGGCCTTCGCGGCCCTGGCCCTCTTCCACATCCTGGTCACCCCCCTCTTCCTGCTGTCCACCGTGGTGCGCTTCGCCGTCAAGGCCCTCGTCAGGTGGGTGTGTTTGTGTGTGTGTGTGTGTGTGTGTGTGTGTGTGTGTGTGTGTGTGTGTGTGTGTGTGTGTGGTGTGTGTGTGTGTGTGTGTGTGTGTGTGTGTGTGTGTGTGTGTGCTTGTTTAGTGGCTCTGTTTGCTAGATTACTAATGTGAAATATTTGGCTAAGCTAACTGGGTAAAATGGCTTGCTGAAGTGTTTGCTAGCTCCGATAAACAGGAAAGTGATGGGACTGAGATCAGACAGGGAGACACTGTAAGTGGAGAAAGAGGAGGAGATGGATGTCAAATGGAAATGCTGTCTCATCCACCAGACATGCTTCCTGTTCAAACTGAAGTGAAACTTTAAACTCTCCAGAGAGAGGGACTGCGTTCAGGACATTCGTCCTCATCACACTTATTTATGGACATTGTCCCTGTGTGTGTGAGTGTGTGTGTTTCTGTGTATGTGTGTGTCTTTCTGTGTCTGCGTGTATATATGTGTGTTTGTGTGTGTGTGTGTGTGAATTTGTTTGTGTGTGTGTGTGCGCGTGTGTGCGTGTGTGTGTGTGTGTGTGTGTTAGTGTGTAAGTGTGTCTGTGTGCGTGTGTGTGCAATTGTGTGTGTGTGTGTGTGTGTGATTGTGTGTTATTGTGTGTGTGTTCACAATATCTTGAAACTGGCTGGAGTTCCTCCAGAAAATGTGTAACTGACCGATGTGTGTGCGCGTGTTCGTCTGTGTGTGTGTGTGTGTGTGTTTGTGTGTGTGTGTGTTTGTGTGTGTGTGTGTGTGTGGTGCGCGTGTTTTGTCTGTGTGTGTGTGTGTGTGCGTGTGTGTGTGCGTGTGTGTGTGTGTGTGTCCTGTGTGTGTGTCTGTGTGTGTGTGCGTCCACAGTGTGGAGAAGCTTGGCGAGTTCCTCCAGAGCGACGAGATCGGCGACGACAGCTGGAGGAACGGCGATGTGACCGTTTCCTTGGACACGTACAAGAAACACCCCGGCGCGGTGAGCATGAGCCATGAACACGACACACGACCGATTCAGAAGAGCGCTGGCTGTGAAGTTCCCCTTGCCCCCTCCCCTTGTTTCGAAGGGTGGAAGGGGAAGGGGCAAGGGTAAGGGGTAAGGGGAAGGGGTAAGAAAAGACACATTCCAACCTTCTCCTTCCCTTTACCCCTTCAAAACAAGGGGAAGGGGTAAGGGGAAGGGGTAAGGGGTAGAAATGGGATTGGGCCTAAGGCAATGGGAGATTGGATCCCCTAAGTGCAGCGAGATGGGATCCTCTCGGTGGATTCACCCCCTCACCCTGTCACCCCCTCTCCCCCCCGTCCTTGGACCTGAGCCCCCTCACCCACCTCCCTTCCTTACCCCCCCCCCCCTACCCCAAGGGGGCCGAACGGATGGATGACAGAGGCAGCGTTTTCAAGTTTATTACCCACCGAATCACAACAAAACACCCCCTCATACTACATCTCCCCCCTCCTCACCCGTTTCTCATACCCACCCCCCCCCCCCCCGTCCCCCCCCACCCCCCCTCCCCCCCGTCCCGTCCCCCCCCCCCCCCCCCCCCCACACCCTCCCTGCCCTGGCTCTGCCCCCCTTTCTCTCCTGGGGTCCAGACCAAGGCCATCAACAGGAAGCAGCCCATGCGCTACAGTTGGACAACTACGAGCAGCCAACCAGACGACAGAACCGGCCCCAGAGACCGAGGACGTTGCTGTGAAGGTCAGGTCAGCGTTGGCGGGGGGGGGGGGGGGGGGGGGGTGACCGGAATCATAAGAGGGTGACCGGAAAGGGATGCCGCTCCCGGAAGGTCAAAGGTCAAAGGTTAACAGTAGGGAGAGGTCGACGAAGGTTCACGGTGCGAGTTCTTATTCGGGAAGAGTGATCCATCGCTCGAGGAACAGAGATTGTGAGAGTGGTGTTTATTATTTCCACTCTAGTATTTTTAAGTGCTGTTGATTTACATGACAGAGGTGGATTGATAGTGACCGAGAAGCATTCCAGTCATATCTTCCCTCTAAGTATCAGTACCATGATCAGAGCCTCGGAAACGTCAGTGCTGAATGAATGGAAAGGGTTATCATTGGTTTCCCAGTCTGAAGGGGGTCTGTGAACTCCCACTCACCTTTCAGAGGTCGCACCACGACCTCTGACCCGTCACGTCCGCTGGTGCATCTGAGCTAACGGAAGCGCTCTCTCTCTCTCTCTCTCTCTCTCTCTCTCTCTCTCTCTCTCTCTCTCTCTCTCTCTCTCTCTCTCTGTCTCTCTGTCTCTCTCTCTGTCTCTCTCTCTGTCTCTCTCTCTCTCTCTCTCTCTCTCTCCTTCTCACTGGCACTTTACCCCCTTCGTTGGGAAGTGTGAAGTTCTCACAAGAAAGTGGGGGCCCTCTTCCATAGGGCCTCTCTGTGTGTGTGTGTGTGTGTGTGTGTGTGTGTGTGTGTGTGTGTGTGTGTGTGTGTGTGTGTGTGGTGCGTATGTGACATTTTCTCATCCCTGGTTCTTCCTGTCTCATCCCTGTGGAAGATGTCGGAGACCCCAGGCGCTGGTCCACCAATTAACCCTCTGGCACAGACAACGAGAGACAGAGAGACATAGAGAGAGAGAGAGAGAGAGAGAGAGAGAGAGAGAGAGAGAGAGAGAGAGAGAGAGAGAGAGAACGACATAGACATAGAGAGGGGGAGAAGAATGACATAGAGAGAGGGAGAGAGAATGACATAGACATAGAGGGAGAAGGAGAGAGGACGACATAGACTTAGAGAGAGAGAGAACGACATAGACATAGAGAGAGGGAGAGAGAGAGAGAGACAATGACATAGACAGAGAGAGAAAGGGGGGGGGGAATGACATAGACATAGAGAGAGGGCGAGAGAGGGAAATAGACAGAGAGAGGGGGAGAGAACATCATAGATTTAGAGAGAGAGAGAGAGAGAGAGAGAGAACGACATATACATAGAGAGCAAGGGAGAGAGAACGACATAGACTTAGAGCGAGAGAGACAACGACAACGACATAGGGAAGGAGAGAGAGAGGGGGAGAAAACGACATAGAATTAGAGAGAGAGAGAACGACATAGACATAGGGAGAGAGAGAGAGAGGGAAAAAGAAAGATATGGACGTAGAGGGGGAGAGAGAACGAGAGAGAGAGAGTGAGAGGGGGGGAGTACGACATAGAGAGAGGGAGATAGAACTGTAGTGTTAAATCAATCAATATGAATTTATAAGTATGTTTTAATATTCGTTCATGTTTAACGAATGAACTCGCTAGACCCTGCTCAAATATATTCTGTTTCATAAACACATTCCTTCCCCCTTCCTCCATCATGTTTCTAGCCTCATCGTGATGAAACATTGGATTGACCACTTATCAGTTCAAATTATACCGTTTAAAGAATATGATAATAGTGTTTAAGTATTTATTCACTCTTTCTCTGGATCCAAATGCTGCTTGACGCTTTGGTTTTAAAAGGGACAAAAATTTTGAAAGCATAAATAATGAAAATCCAACTGTGCATTTGAAGATTTCCTGTGATGGACTAAAATATTTGTGCGTATTTCGCTGCCTGCGATCCTTCTTTCGTTTCCTTTTCCTCTTTTTTTTTCTTCTCCCATGTAATATTGGTATTTCCTCTCTGTGATCCTCTTTTTCTTTCCTTGGCTTTCCTTTCACTATTTTCACATCCGTTGTCCTCCCACAACTCCCCCCACCCCCCACCCCCCCCCCCACCCATCGTAAATTCTGGCGTTTGAGAGTCGCAGTGTTTTATCTCGACCGTGGCAACATCTGTCTTTCATTTCCGACGTCGGTTTGTTTGTCCAGTGGATTCATCAACCGGATTGTTTGCGCTCCTGTTTGCGGGGGGGGGGGTGAAGTTAGCGGTTGCTGGTTGAGGACAAATGCTGCGTACCAGCACAGCAAACAAAAACAAGCATTGACGTGACCCTACTACGAAAAGTTAGCTTGTGGCTCGAGGCAACACTTCAAATGTAAGGAACGGTTAGTTCTTTACCGATTCACTACATTTCGGTTAACAAATTTGTCGATTTCAAGTGTGTCTATTTTTTTTACTTACTTTACAGACGGAAATATCGGAATATTAAGTATCCGATAAATGTTCCATAATTTCTCTCGTCCGAATCTTTTAACAGTATCAGGGGAGTTCTGGTTTGTGAGAATACGGACTGGGTGTTTTTTGGGGACTATGGGGGGGGTTTGTCAGATAAAACAAACATAACATAAATAAGCTGAAACAACAGCTGGTCGGAATGTAAGCACTGGTAGAGTCGTAGCAGGATGGGGGTGGGGGGTAGTTCATTAAAACAAAGAGGTGAGAGTTCTCTTGAGTGCAGGATGTCAATACCTCCAGTCATTTCTCACTGAATAATTGCATGGTGAGAGCTTTAAGCAACAGGAAGTGGATGTGTGTAGAGAGGGTAACTAATATAATTTATGAATAACTGTGAGTACAATGCACTGTTAATAATAATGGAACCATTCTTCTGTTCATTTAACGTCGACCGATATGTTCTTTACATTTTCAAGATCCGATTCATATTTGTATTTGTGTAACGTATTTGCGGAGATTATTTGGTTCCCTGCTCTGATCAGTTAAATTCTGATCTTAAATTCCGTTCTCCATCTGCACAGGTGACCAATGGCTTCTTCACCTGGGGAAGCAACTTGTCCACGTTGTCAGACATCAACATCCGAATCCCCACAGGTACCTCTCGGCCAATCTAATTCCTTCTCTCCAAAGAAATCACTGAGGGTTATAAAATAGAGATGGTTTAGTGTAGCGTGGATATAAATTGTGACATTTATTGCCATCGTTTTTGAGGGGGAAAAAGTCTGTGCCAGAAAAACTTACATATATGAGTGAACACAAGTTCTGACATCACAACGTTGAATTATGGGTTGTGTGTGTGTGTGCAACAAATCATCTTCAATCCCGCTTTATTTTATGAGACTCTGGCCTAGAATTTCATCCAAATGACAAATGTTGGATATTAATAGGTAATTAATTAGCCGAATTGTTGCGTCACTGGTACGACCCACGTCAGGAGAGCAGGTCACATATTAGAGCTTGTGGACGGATGGACAGTGTAATGTATCAGACACACACACACACACACACACACACACATGCACACAGCGCTCCCCAGGGAAGTGAATTTCTCGCTATTCTAGATATCTCACTTGGGCACACACGATTGGCTTGCTGGCCAGGAGATGTTGTATAGCTATTTCGAGCAACTGAAGTACTGTGTGGTTGTGTCTGTGTGTGTGTGTGTGTGTGTGTGTGTGTGTGTGTGTGTGTGTGTGTGTGTGTGTGCGTGCGTGCGTGCGTGCGTGCGTGCGTGCGTGCGTGCGTGCGTGCGTGCGTGCGTGCGTGCGTGCGTGCGTGCGTGCGTGCGTGTGTGTGTGTGTGTCTGCGTGTGTCTGTGTGTGTGTGTATGTGTGTGTGTGTGTGTGTGTGTATGCGTGTGCGTGTAACATGTTCCTGTGAGAGAAAGTTCTCAGGTCAATTTCAGCTGAGCTATGTGTGTGGCCGTAAGGTAGACCTGAGCTGTTTTGAGTTCTGCTTGTACTACGAACACATGGGATTGGCTGGCCTACATAGTCATAAAGGAATTGAACATTAGAAATGGTTCCATAGCTACAAAACCTCTCCTTGGGGTTATTACTATAGCTGTGAACGGAAACTCTAAGCTAATGCTTCATACAACGTCAATAACAAAGTCATTAATTTTTAGGGGCGAAACATTGACATTTATGTTTAGGGGCATTTAGCAGAAGCTTTTATCCAAAGTGACTTACAATAAGGACATTTGTCAGAGGAAAGGGAAACAACAATATATCGCTGTCGATACATTAAGGGGTTTTCATAGAACCAATTGCCAAGCACTAACAATCGCTATGTTAACCCATTCCCCGTATACAACAAAGATATCTAGGATAAGATGCTACACAATGCTAAGTGCTATTTTAAGTGCAAGGATGTAAAAAAAGTGGAATTCTATTTTTCCCTCACTGCCCTCCAACGTTCCCTCGCCCTCCCCAGGCCAGCTGACCATGATTGTAGGACAGGTGGGTTGTGGGAAGTCCTCTCTACTGCTGGCCATGCTGGGAGAGATGCAAATCCTGAACGGACGAGTCAGCTGGAGCAAGTAAGACTGACCTCTTGTTGACCAGACCTCTGAAACAGCATATCAGTTGAGCGTGTTTACGGCTAGCGTCCAAGCGTCACAATAGCGCGTCTGTTATGTTCGTTATTTGGGTGATTTGTTATGGTTATTTTGTGTCACATTTCACTAAAATAGAGGAGGATAATTAAATTAAAAGATGGCTTTTGTTTTGTTGTGGTATGGAGTTGAGGAGTTGTTCATTTATTTTAAGCAAACGTTTAGAGGTCAAGCGAAAAGTAAAGAAAAAAGTTATATTTATGGTGTACGGATTCGTTCCGTGATGTTGTCAGAAATGTATAATAATAATCTGAGATAACGCAAAAAATAAGCACTCTCAGAGGACGTACATAGTTGTAGGCCTGCAGCGGATTCGAATTGTATCCGAATCCGTTCGGTTCGTTTACCACAGTTCGGAGCATTCTGGAGATCCGCAGATTTCGGTTTCATGAAGGCATTGCCTTATGTAGCGTATTTTGCCTACTGTAGCCTACGTCCGATACAAAAGGGTGTTTAGGACCCAGCGGAATGCATTCTCTCCAGTGCTGCCCGAGCCAATGAGACTTTTCCCCCCCTCCCTTCAGCCTGTCAGCGTTCAACAACAAACTGGGCTTTAAACGATTCCTAAATTTAAAGAAAGTAATTGATACAATTATATTCTAAATATACGGGAAATAAATACAAACGCGTGATAAGCGGGATAACGGCCTTCGAGGTCGACCGGTTCGATGGAAATAATGGACGGGTAGAGGCAACTCTGGCTTCATGCTGCGCTCGTCGCCAGAGTTCTAAGCCTCGTCGGCCGTTATCCCTTACATGTAACACTCAGTGCACCATGTTTTCAAATGCATTTAGGGGAACATTTATTGTACAAAAAAGCCTTGCAAGTTGTCTGATTGCAGACAATTAACACATTGCAAATAGCCTGTGGGTCTCATTCATTTTTGTGTTTCTCCCCCAAACCCTCCGTCAAAAAAAAGTCTGCCTTTTTACTATCACGGACATGATCCTAATCCGAACCGTATCCGAAACCGAGGCCCAAAACGGTTATCTGAACCGAACCGTGGACACACTGATCCGTTTCACCACTAATAGACGCTGCGCTATCGCACCAGAAGATTGCGTTGGAGCCCATTTCACTGTTTATAGCTGCAGTATTCTCGGTCAATACTAGAGCAATTTCACAAATTGTGGTCCGCATTAGACCCAAATTATGGGAAAATAAAGTAGGGATGAACGGGAAAAAAAACAGAAGTTACCCTTTAAGTGCCTTGGTGCCCAGGCCTTGAGCTACACTCTCCACTGAGCTCCAGTATTCACCGTGCTAATCAACGTCTTCATCACCATCATGAAGAGGAAGCCATTGTGTTCTTCTGACTCAGATTCATGTTCCATCTCATCCATATACCATCTCTTGTCATGTCTTCATGTGATGTCTAACATGTGATGTCTAACATGTGATGTCTTGTCCTCGGCCTCTTCTATGTTCCCTACATCTTTAAATGCTCCACCCTGTCCTTGCTGGTCTCCTTGTCCAGCCCATTTTCATCTCATCTCATCTCGTCACTAATGGGACTTCACTACTAACTTTCACTAACGTGTGATTTGAGTGATTTCGATTCGGAAGTCCAATCAAATCCCATGCAATGACCATGAATGTGTCGACACAAATACATACATTTACAGGAAAAATTCATACATTTAAGTTTCAGTTTCAGATTCAGTTTGAAGTTTTACACATAGATATTAATGTTGAGTGGGTACGTTTAACATCCAAACCCAAACTAGAAATAAACAAAACGGTTAAAGCCGAATTAACCTTTAACTTTTAAATCAAAAAAGCCATTGAAAAATACTAAATATTTAAATATTCTTCTGCAATTGTGTCCCATTGCAGTAAGAAAAGCTGCAATTAAAAAGAGGTCAGATGAGTTTGAATCACCCCAATCATTCCTCATCTTAATTATTTAAGTGATCCGGGCCAAAGAGGCGAACATGCCCACACAAAGTTTAAAGTCCAACGTCATCCGTAATTTTTCGATGCTTTGAAGTCCCTGTCTAATCATCTTGGTATCAGCATCATTATACATTGTAATGACTCCATGTTTGTTTTGACACCCCCACCAACGCCCTGACAACAGTCTCGTTGTCTCCACAACCGCCTAGCCACCCGAGAAAAGGGCTTTTAATAGTATGATTTAATTTCCCCTCTCTGACGCTCATGATGTCATGTAAACATTATTGAGTGAGGGCACGCCTCCGTTTTGATGATTTGATCACTTCCTTAAACAAATTGATTTTTATCATGATTGCGATAAGAATTAAGATTATGTTTCAGCCTATTCGAAAAATGCCCACTTCTGTGTGCGGCAGTTTAGTAGAGCACAGTTTAGCCTGAAAGAAAAATTGACAGATTGACGTTTAATACAATGATAGATGGTGATACCTTGCACGAAACCTTCTGCAGTCAATGCCACGGTGATGATGTTGTATGCACCTTTCCTGTCTCTCTCTCATGATGCTAATGCTGCCTACAGACAAACTGTCAGCAATGTGTACTTCACAACAGCATCATGAGAGACGCTACATGCTTCAAGTATCTACACTAACCTGTGCTCTGTATGTGTGTGTGTCTGTGTGCGTGCGTGCCTGTCTTATGTTTTGAATGGACGTGCTTTTGGTCCTCACTTACCGGCACGCAATGCATGAATACACATCTGTCGATGTGTAATGTGTATGTATGTGTGTGCGTGTGTCTGTGTGTCGTACCTCTGTGTCTCTGTGTCTTACCCTCTTGCCTTATCAGGCTGCCTGAATGTGAGATGCTCCACGAGGGCAACATAAGGTACTTCTCTCCCCTTTGCTTCACTTTGCTAACACCTAGCTGAAAATCACTGGAGATTAGCCAGTGATTTTAAGACCTAGCTGAACATCACTGGAGATTAGCCAGTGATTTTAAGACCTAGCTGAACATCACTGGATAATAGCCAGTGATGCTAAGACCTAGCTAAACATCACTGGATATTAGCCAGTGATGCTAACACCTAACTGAACATCGCTGGATATTAGCCAGTGATGCTAAGACCTAGCTAAACATCACTGGATATTAGCCGTACATTGCTAACGCATAGCTAAACATCACTGGATATTAACCATACCTTGCTAACACCTTGCTAAATATCGCTGGCTATGAACCTTATCAAGCTGTCACCTAGCCTTATTATTCCACTCAGCTAGAGGAACTCACCTGCTTCTAAGAGCTTTTCATCAACGACACAAATGGTAAAGGTTTGAATATATCTGAAACACCCTCTAATCATATCAGTGCTCATACACAATGTAATCCATTTAGGTATACACTCACAGCAATATCTGCCCAATTTGGATCAATGTAGTTGATTTGGATTTGCTTACACAGTACATTTAAATAGCCGATGCAGTGGAAGATTCTTCTATTTACTCCCACCAGTGCTGTCTAAAACAACAAACGATAGGCACATTTGAAGTGCAATCTTTGACTCAAATGTTGTTTGAGGTAAGGGCCACAGTCCAGAGGCTCAGATACATACCTTCCCTACGTATGTAATCACAACAGGGACCTGGAGAATGGATGGTTTTAATAGACTGTTCAACAACACTCCCATTTTGGGTGGCTGCACTGTCGGCCATAAAGCTAGAATAGAAACACACACACACACACACACACACACACACACACACACACCACACACACACACACACACACACACCACACCACACACACACACACACACACACACACGACATATGACACCACAAAATGTATATGATATATATATAATATGATAACTTAAGAGTTTATGAGATAATAATGTGTCTTTGATGCCTTGTGTTATACGATAGTCCACTGCCGAGGAAACGTATGTGTATGTTCTTTGTTACTGGCTGTCTGGCTGTCTCTCTGTCTGTCTGACTGCCCTTCTATCTGTCTTTATATGTGTCTGTCTATCTGTCTGTCTGTGTGTCTTGGTCTGAATACATACAGACCACTTCTTCAGAATGCCTTTGCAACACACAACAACACAATTCTCTCAAAAAGCTAACTATGATGCGTGACTTTGACAGTTGGTCAGACGCAGAGGAGTCTGGCGCAGAAGTCCCGAGGTATAGGTTCTGCTTCCCGTTGTGAACTCCATGTGACCCCATGTGTCCCCACTACCCACCACCCATATTTCTGTTGTTCCCGTGTTCCTCCTCTTAAACGTGTCGTCCGTTCCAAACATTCCGTAATCTTCCGTTTGTTCGGACAATCCCGAAGATGCCAGCAGTAGTTGTAGTAGTGGTTGTTTAAACTTTGACAAAAGCATGGTGTGTCTTCTTTATATATATACTTGTATATATATATGGCAGTTTTATATTGACATTGCATCAGCTATGTCAATATGTCATATTCCAGCTGAACTTCTTGCAGTGCAGTGTTCTAATGTTAGCGAAATTTAGAGCGTGCAACATAGCTCTGTCTAGGAGGTTACAGCTTTGTTGACAAATTAGCCAGTTATCTTTATTATGAGCAAGTTCAGATAAACCATGCAATGGGGCTTTTACTTTGTAAACCTAGATGTCTAGCCTGGTGCAATTCCACTATGACAAGAGTAAGTGTGAAAGGGAGGTACCATTTAGAGCAAATATGGCTGTTGTCTGACGATGAACTGAAAGGTTTTATTATTTCTCGCTAGAGACTTTTAAGTATTTAAGTATACCTACTCCTTCTCTGCCCCCAGATTCAGTTAACAGGAAATCCCACAGCGGTTATTCCACTTTAAAAAGCTTAATCCTTAACACCACAGATACCTCATATGAGTGTCTGTTAGCTGACGGGATTTATTTTGGCTTTTAGAATGTCTTCCCTCCCTTCTCTTTCGTTTGTGTCCGTCCCCCCATCAAGGTGAACTCTGAGCTGTGCACTGGTTGTTGCTGTGTTGCTTTGTGTGTGTTTGTGTGTGTTTGTGTGTGTGTGTGTGTGTGTGTGTGTGTGTGTGTTTTTGTTTCCGTGTGTGTGCTTCAAATGCTGGGGGTCCTTGACTAATTGTAGCCTAGTGAAACATTTTTTGAAAATTGTAATTATAATTGCAATAGGTTTTTTAATCTCAGTTAAGTAGCCATATATTTATATAATCTAAAACTTAATTTTCATATTCTGTGAAGATCTTTGATATTTCCCACAAAATTAGGAAAATGATGGTCAAAAGAATGCCAAGATATAGTTAATTAACATTATTAACATTTAGAATGGTGCGGTAAAATATAAGGTGTGTGAAAGTCCGACTCCCAGTAGAAGATGATTGTGTTGTGTTTTTGTGTTTTTGTGGTCATACTAGTCCCGCAGAAGGTCTGCTGTTTCTCTCATTTGGTTGTTGTCGTTGGTGGTTTTGTTTTTATTTGCTGCTAATAATTAACCTGTTTCCTCAACAACGTTTTTCTCATCTGACAAAATTGATCACCTTTCCATCGTGTGGTGGAGTTTGATGTCTGATGAAGGCTTTTCCCGTCTTGGCCTGTCCATTCATAAATCGCTTCCGAGAGAGGAGTGCTGATTGCTGCTTGTTCCGGAGTAGAATACATTGTTATGCCATCGCAAAATAACACTTTTCAAATTGTGTTTTGAACAATTCTTGCCTGATCAGTTTGTAGATCACTCATTATCTCATTTAAACCTAGATGCTTTCTTTGTTATGCTAAATCAACTCTGACAGAACACTACAGAGTGTAGAAGACATCACAAACACATTCAAGTTTTCTTTACTTATTAGGCTTTAAACGGAGGATAGTTAGGCCTATACGTCACACAAAATAAGACTTTATTATTAACTTTATCAATCTCTTAAGATTCAGCTCTCCTGCTGATCGTCAGCTCTCCTGCTCTTCGAGGCTTTATGAATGTCGCCATTTGTAGTCCACTGACTCTGCCTCCATTTCCCATGCTACCCCCTCAGTAAGAACCGCTACTCTGTGGCGTACGCAGCCCAGAAGTCCTGGCTGCTCAACGCCACGGTTGAGGAGAACATCACCTTCGGAAGCCCGTTCAGCAAACAGAGGTAAGGTTCAACAGTACCACTTACACTGAACCTGGTATCAGACCGGGCTAAACTCAGGTCTTCCCGTAAAAACCTCAAACACAAAGGTCTCGAAAAAGACACGGAAAAGAGGACATTCTGCATTATTAGGGCCTTTTAGATGTCTCAAAAAAGAGAAGTGGTAAAACATATGTATTCAAATGTCCCAAAGCTTGTACGTCGATGCTGTTGGCCAGCAGTGAGACATCAGATTGTTAAAGTTTAGTACTCAGAATTTGTATTGGCAGTGAACACGTTTTATTGGTGCACCTCAGCCGTGAGTCCCTTTGATAATGTGTGACACAGAATGTAATGTTATGGTTTGTTTGCTCTTTGGATGAAAGCGTTTGTTAATGTCATCCAGAATATATTGTTATGGTGTCTTTGCTTTTGGATCCAGAACGTAATGTTACGGTGTGTTTGCTCTTTGGATGTAGAATGTAACGTTAAGGTGTATTTGTTCTTTAGATAATATAATGTTATGGTGTGTTTTCCCCTTGGATATCATAATGTTATGGTGTGTTTGCCTCAGGTACAAGGCTGTGATCGAGGCTTGTTCTCTGCAGCCAGATATCGACCTGCTGCCCTTCGGAGACCAGACGGAGATCGGAGAGAGAGTAGGCACACATTGATCCTGCATTCTGTATTCACAATATCAATATAATATTGAGCCTGGTTGAATAGAGTGTTTAAAATCGTCGTTGATGCCTTTGACCGTTCAGAGCTAGAAAATTGGGGTTGGTGATGTCAGGGTTGGAGTATTAAGGAGTGGTTGAGTGAGTGAGGGTATAACGAGTTAATGAATGATGACATGATGTCATGGGAAAGTCTCTGCTGCATCAAAACATCATCATTGTAACGTGATCAAGAGTGTTTCCAAGCACTCGTTGGAGACAATTAGAGGAGTTCGGCCAAGGAAAAAGTATATATCATCAGCACTTAGAGATGAGAGGTGACAGATAAAGAAGTCTCCTTCCGATGCAATGCCGGTAATATGTTGTGTCCTTCCTGTCTCTGTGTACCTTCTAGGGGATCAATCTGAGTGGAGGTCAACGACAGAGGATCTGTGTCGCTCGGGCTCTCTACCAAAACACCAACATTGTCTTCCTGGTGGGTTTATCTCCAAATACTAAATCCCCAGTGAAAGCTCTGTTAGACACCCAGTACTAACCCGAACAATGCACAATAAATCACTATTGTTTAAAAATAGATTAGATTAGATGAGACTAGATCCAACTCTATAAATCCCCTGTAGGAGGAATGTGTTAGTGGCCACAGCCCAGTAGCAGTGGAAAAACACAGGATAAAAATACAATACAATAAAAAAATAACAGGGCAAACAAAACAAAACAGACGGTTTAAATTGAAATATCGCTTTTAGCAGCAATCTCTTTCGTTTGTCTTTTTCGCATAATCATCAGGGGTGATGGAGTTTAACAGTTTATGTTGGATCACCGTCATGTCGCTCACATCGCCTCTCATTCAAACGTACATTACCGACGCGCACGTACACCCGCGATCAAATACAACATCACCCATTAGTGACTCGTTGCCCAAGGGGTTAACAGCTCCATTACGCAAAACTATTAACGTTAATTACCAAGGCAATAACAAACCTTGAGGTCGCTCATGTCAACAACACTTATCAGCCTTTAAAGCAATCTCTCGGCGCCGATAGAATGCGCTCATGTGTTGATCTTGCGGAGCGATCGGGCGCGGACCTCGCTGCCACCACCTCAGACGCTCAGCATACGCCCAGAGCGAGAAGTGGAGACCCTCCTCCCTTCGGCTCACATCGCTCTCGTGTTACCAGTGATGTCATGGAGCGACACAAAGGCAGGCAGGCACACTGCACCCGAGGGGAGCTCGGGACAGGGAGGTCGTTGGGGTCATGCGGGTTCCTCATGAGGTCGTTCAAGTTGAGAGCCGAGGTGTTTGAGAGTGAGGATGCGTTCGCTGTGGTGGGGGACACACCTACGCTGGAACCAAACATACAAGTAAACCTAATTGTCGTTTAAGAAAATAAACCGTTTTTTCACAGTGATAGTAGTGGCGTTGTTGGTGGATCCAGGCTTAAATGGCGTTGGACTACGCTCCTTTGGAGAGAAATATATATAAGTTTTGCAGAATACACTTTACACATGCACTATACTTCTCAGAGTAGTGCACGGGAAATTGGACTAAGAACTGGATACCTATTACATGAAATTGCATTGGCGGGCACTTTAGTGTGTCCGTTAGCACTCAGCATGTAGTTTAGCGCTGTCATACGGCGGCGTTATGAAGAGAGCTGTGCTGCGTACGAGCACAGAGCTCCCTCCACCACAACTAACTCCACAGAGCGGAACTCTTATCGCCGGACATTATCAATTATTAAACCATATTTCCAATTATGAGGCTCTGGCTTCCTCCTGAAGTACTTCAGGGTCCGGTCGGGGAAGATTCAGGGTCAGGGGAGCTTTAGTGTCTGCTCTGTGGTGAGCAACGCATGGCTACACCGCGGCCATAGACAGGGTTTAAGGGGAGACTATAACAAGCACTGATTTCATCGGACCACACATCCTATATGTGCCTGATTTGTTGGTCTTTCTGCTGGGATGCAGTGGTGCGCACTGCCCGATTCGTTCACCCGCTCGCTGTGCGTTTATGTGTTCGAGGGGCATTGACCCATGTCAGTCTACACCGTCTCTATGCCTGCTCTTTGTTTGTCTCACTGCTGTTGAATGGTTCCCATTACGTCGGTAGCCATGGAAACCTGGTCAATCTGTATGTTGGCACCTTATTCAGAGTCAGATCGTGATATTCGTATTCAGCCTTAATCAAGCGATGGTGTTGTCCTTTTGTTTCACGAGTCTTCCTTATCCTGTTCAAGATGCACCGTTTTCTAGATGTTTGCCTCCTCTCCCTTCCATCCGCTCGTTAACTGACCTCGTTAGCCCACCTTGTTAACCAAGCTCGTTAACCAATCACAACCTTGCCCCTCTAGGACGACCCCTTCTCGGCGCTGGACATACACCTCAGCGATCACCTGCTGCAGGAGGGGATCCTCAAGTTCCTGCAGGACGACAAACGCACGGTGGTGATTGTAACCCACAAGCTGCAGTACCTCATCCACGCTGACTGGGTGAGGGGGGCAGCAGATCCAGCCTTTGAGCATTTTCTCGGTTATTTGTTTAAAATGGGGAACATTTTGTTGGAGTGATGTAGCCCAAAGGGGGAGTTAAACACTCTAGACTCCATCATGAGAATTGATTAGTTGGATATTAGGTTAAAGTGGTGGCACACTGGATCATAAAGTACAATCACTGTAAGGAATGCGGATTTGGACCCCGCTCAGACGGACGTTTAAAAAGTTAAAGCGAATTTTTACCTATTTAATTTAGAGAAAATGTTGTTGCAAAAAGCAACTTTAAGAACAGATGAATCAAACGCAAAGGGTCCTGACTTACTGAGGAGCTAATGACCAGCTAATCACATCAACTACTAGGCGGGGGTTAGGACAAGGCTACCCAGACAGGACCGTCAGACAGCAGATCGATGTACTAATGAACTCAGGTACAAGCAATGAAACTAACGAGGTGAGCGAGGGTCCATCTAGAGGACAAGACTAACCACTACACGACAGCTGTGACGGTATCACCACGTGAATACTGATGGGGTTTGCACTCGTTAATTCACATTCAAAGGGGAGCTACGGTAGCAGGAAACCACAGGTTATCATAAACACATACCACAAATACCGTCTTTGGTGGGTGGTGAGAAAATATGGCAAAGAATCAACATTTATTTTGTCATTTTATTCATATAATTTTTTTTCTTTGTGTGTGTGTGTGTGTATGTGCCTGTGTGTGTGCGTGCATGTGTGTGTGGATGTGTTTGTGTGTGTGTGTGTGCGCGTGTGTATGTGTGCGTGCGTGCGTGCGCTTGAGCCTGTATGTACATATGTGTTTGTGTGCACGTCTGTGTGTGTGTGTGTGTGTGTGTGTTTGCGTGTGTGTGTGTGAGTGGTCTGCGTGTGTGTGTGTGTGTGTGTGTGTGTGTGTGTGTGTGTGTGTCCCAGATCATAGCGATGAAGGAGGGCTCGGTGCTGAGGGAGGGCACTCTGAAGGACATCCAGACCCACGACGTGGAGCTCTACGAGCACTGGAAGACCCTGATGAACCGGCAGGACACGGAGCTGGAGAAGGTACACACACACTGAGACAGACGCACGCACACGCACACACACACACACACACACACACACACACACACACACACACACACACACACACACACACACACACACAGACACACACACGTTGATGAATGATGAATTTTATGTTGAGGAGGAAGAATGAGATCAACCTTTACATTTAAAAACCGAGTGAGGTCAGTCCTCACTTTCTGAGTCAGGACAGGACAGTAACACCTCAGTCCACATATCTACTGATCCGTCTCAGAGCTTCCGGGTTGCCTGGTTTAGAGAAGGGTTCAGGGGACGGACTAATGTGCCTGAACAATCTGTGAGGAGTAAGGGAATTCCCGACATGACGTTGTGGTGTTTGGTTGTTGGACCAGGACACCGAGCTGGACAGCCAGACGGCTTTGGAGAGGAAGACTCTGAGGAGGGCTTTCTACTCCCGGGAGACCAAGAACCAGATCGACGACGAAGACGAAGGTAGGACACCTCTTCCTCACTGTCTTAAAAGAGTGTGCAGTGAACTCGGGCTCGTCAAAACAATGATAAAGAAAATAAATCAAAAGAAAATCTTGACAAAGTTAATATCGGGATTTGACCCTTGCAGAGGAAGAGGAGGAGGAGGAAGACGATGATAACATGTCCACCACGACCAGCAGACGATCCAAGATCCCATGGAGGGTATTCACCCGTTACCCACCTGTCTTCCACCTGGCCGTCATTCATCCATACACCGGGCCGTTAATCCCACCGTCAAACCATCCATGCATCCATTCGTCTATCTATCTGACCTTCGATCTGTCCAGTAGTCCATTAGTCCAGTCATCCTCAAACCTTCCATCTATTCGTCCATCCATCACACCACTCCGTTTACATTTACTATCAGGGCATTCAGCATTCAGACGCTTTTAGTCAAAGTGACTTACAATAAGTTCATTTGTCAGAAGAAAGAAACAACAAGGATGTTCATAGAACCTAGTGTCAAGCACTAAATAAGCAAGTTAACCCATTCCCTGTTTCCAACAAAGATAGCCAGGATAAGATGCTACACAATGCTATTGATTGCTAGGATAAGATGCTACACAATGCTAAAGATAGCTAGGATAAGATGCTACACAATGTTAAAGATAGCTAGGATAAGATGCTACACAATGCTATTGAAAGCTAGGATCAGATGCTACACAATGCTAAAGCTAGCTAGGATAAGATGCGACACAATGCTAAAGATAGCTGTGATATGATGCTACACAATGCTAAAGATAGCTGTGATAAGATGCTACACAATGCTATAGATATCTAGCATAAGATGCTACACAATGCTATTGATAGCTAGGATAAGACGCTACACAATGCTATTGATAGCTAGGATCAAATGCTACACAATGCTAAAGAGAGCTAGGATTAGATGATACACAATGCTAAAGATAGCTAGGATAAGATGCTACACAATGCAAAGTACTAAAGATAGCTAGGATAAGACGCGACACAATGCTATTGATAGCTAGGATCAAAAGCTACACAATGCTAAAGAGAGCTAGGATTAGATGCTACACAATGCTAAAGATAGCTAGGATAAGGTGCTACACAATGCTAAAGCTAGCTAGGATAAGACCGTACTAACCACTCACCCCCATCTCCCCGTCCCCATGCGTCCCATCAGATGTGCTGGCGTTACCTCTCCTCGGGGGGGTTCTTCATGGTCTTCCTCATGGTGGCCTCCAAGCTCCTCAAGCACTCGGTCATGGTGGCCATCGACTACTGGCTGGCCCTGTGGACGTCCGCTAAGAGCGACGCCGCCAACGTAACGGCGTGGGCGGGCGGGACTGTACCCACCGGGAACGCAACCGACTCTGTGCCTCTGGATCCAAAGGTGCGGTAGTGATGCCGCTGGTTTGTGATGCGTTGTCTAG
>NC_044051.1:3435647-3440647 GCF_902167405.1 Gadus morhua | reverse complement strand
CCCTGACCACAGAGACCTGCAGGACCTGGACAGTCCACACAGCTACCCCTGCTCTGTCACTTCTCCGAGACCGCCGAGGGTCTCACCACCATCAGGGCCTTCAGGTAGCACACACACACACACACACACACACACACACACACACACACACACACACACACACACACACACACACACACACACACACACACTGACACAGGTGCACGGATGCACGCATGCACACGCACACACACAGGTGGCCATACACTCACATATACACACACACACACACACACACGCACGCACACACACACACACACACACACACACACACAGATGCACACACACACACACACACACACACACACACACACACACACACACACACAACACACACACACACACACACACACACACACACACACACACACACACACAAAGGGGTGCAAACACTCAATCAGCACACATGCACACACCCACACACACACACACACACACACACACACACACATACAGGGGTACATAAACAGATATGAATACAAACACACACTCAAAGTTGTGTATACACTCACACTCACACTCGCACACACACACACACACACACACACACACACACACACACACACACACACACCACACCAAATAGACAGACACACACATGCACAGACTACTCGGATACTAGTGTAGTATCCGAGTAGTAATTATAGTAGGAGCATTTACGGTTGAGATATTACTATTTGTGATGGTAGTATGATGCACTGAATTGTATGATTTAACTTTAACTCTAAAGCAGCAGTAATAGCACAACCACTTTGCACGTATCTGTATTTATTTTCCTAATCCACCTTCTTTTTCCCATCCCATAATAATCTTACATTAAACAACTCTCACGCTTTATCTGATTCTTCTCTGCCATCTCTCAGTCCCCTAAGGACGTCTTGCATGCATACGCACACAACCTCACACACACAACCACACATGCACACACACACACACACACACACACACACACACACACACACACACACAAACCCACAACACACATAACACACACACACACACACACACACACACACACACACACACACACACACACACACACACACACACACACCACACACACACACAAACACGCAATCAATCAGCCCTTCCCCAGAACCTCTGTGTTCCCCTCACTGTAGATTCCTGGTCAGCT
Organism: Gadus morhua; assembly: GCF_902167405.1. Lineage (NCBI taxonomy): Eukaryota > Metazoa > Chordata > Actinopteri > Gadiformes > Gadidae > Gadus > Gadus morhua. The sequence continues at coordinate 3,439,473 of NC_044051.1, read as the reverse complement.
ACTTGGCACGTGGGGATAGTTCCCAGTACTGTTGGTATTCCCTGGTTTCCATTCCCAGTGATCCTCTGGTGCAGCTTGGACCCTCCCCTTCCCATCCCTACCTCTCACTGAACCTCAGGCTCAGGGTGGAGTGGAACACAACCTTTGTACCACACGGAGTCTGGCGTGGAGCCCTCCTCACTGTGTGCTGTCTTAGTGGGGTACTTGATGACCCCCTCTGCACAAACCCCTATCAATGGAAACCAGCCGGTTGGATAAGGGGCAGACACAACGCAAATGGTTTGGTGGCTTTTCCTGCAAATTGCTAAAAAAATAAAATAAAATGTCATTAGCCTCATAGCGTAATTGCCTGAGACACATTTGGGCTAAATTGGGAAGTCCAACCTACTGTACTCTCCTATCGCTGATGATTCGCTGCGCCTCATTGGCTATATCCTCAGCCAATCAGAGGGCATTTACATCCCATAATCACTATCTGCCCGTCATCAATGTGAGGTAGACAATTTAACACTAAATGCAAGACGGCCCTTAAAATATGACTACGGCAACGGTGTTACGAGTCTAACGAAAGGTAATAGTGGCCAGGACAGTGTCGTGGCTGGGGTTTTGTCACTGCAGTGTTCTTTTTTGACGTGGCTCTTAAAGGGCTCGTCACCATCAACACCAGATGTTCTGTGCCACCCGAGAGTGGCGTGGGACGGAGGGGTCTGAGGGCTACATGGTCGCCAGTGTTCCCCAGGACGGTGTCATGCTCCTCTTCTTCCCTCCCAGACACGAGGCTCGCTTCAAGCAGCGCATGCTGGAGCTGACGGACACCAACAACACTGCCTACCTCTTCCTCTCCGCTGCCAACCGGTGGCTGGAGGTCAGGACGGTACGTTCCACGGGCCGGACGAAGACACACCCCTGCTCCGCTCTCCTTTTCAATTAAAATCTATGAAAATCATTCATCTGCTCTTTGATATTAAGGTGACATTAATATTTTACTTTCTAACTCCCTCCATTTCTTTCTCTTTTTCTCTCTTGCTATCTCTTTCTCTCTCTCTCTCTCTCTCTCTCTCTCTCTCTCTCTCTCTCTCTCTCTCTCTCTCTCTCTCTCTACCTCTCTCTCTCTCTCTCTCTCTCTCTCTCCCCCCCTCTCTCTCTCTCCCTCCCCCCCCTCTCTCTCTCCCTCCATTCTCTCTCTTTTTTCTTTTTTTCTCTCTTGCTATCTCTTTCTCTCTCTCTCTCTCTCTCTCTCTCTCTCTCTCTTCTCTCTCTCTCCTCTCTCTCTCTCTCTCTCTCTCTCTCTCCCTCCCCCCCCTCTCTCTCTCTCTCCCCCTCTCTCCCTCCCACCCCCCCTTTCTCTCTCTCTGTGTATCTCTCCCTCTCTCTACCAGGACTACCTGGGAGCGGTAATCGTGTTGACGGCGGCGATCGCCTCCATCTGGAGCTCCACCTGGAGCTCCACCTGGAGCTCCACGGACCCCAAGAACACCTACGGCTGCAACGCGGGTATGGTGGGCCTGGGCCTCACCTACGCCCTCACGGTGAGCCCCTCACCAACCCCCCCCCCCCCCCCGCCTCCTGGAGAGCGGCCCGCTAGGCGTGCATCACACGTTTATAAATTATTTATCAATTAGCTAATTGATAAACGTTATCAATTAAAGTGCGAGGCTGCTCAGAGCAGGTCCACACCTTAACGAGGTTATCAATTAAAGTGAGGTGCTGCCCAGAGCAGGTCCATACCTTACGAGGTTATCAATCAGAGCAGCACCACACCTAACGAGGCTATCAATTAAGGTGTGGTGCTGCTCAGATCAGGTCCACGCCTTAACGAGGCTATCAATTAAAGTCAGGTGCTGCTCAGAGCAGACCACCTGAACAAGGTTATCAATTAAAGTTTAGGGCTGCTATGAGGAGGTTCCACGTCATCTCACCAAGCCTGTTGTACCGCCACCCAGGTGACCAACTACCTGAACTGGTGGTGAGGAACCTGGCCGACCTGGAGGTACAAATGGCCGCCGTGAAGAAGGTCAACAGCTTCCTGGCACCGAGTCCGAGAACTACGAGGGAACCATGGTAATGTAGTCTTTTATCAACGATGCAAATGCTAATTGTTTGCGACGTCGATCATTGCTAACCGAGTGCACGTGTTGGCTAGCCTGGTCCTACCGGACTCTCGTACTTCATTTCATTTGTACAGAGAGTCTGGACCTACTCAATTGACAACGTTAACTCACTTGAATAGTTTAAAACTATTGGATCTGCCCAGTGCCACGCTGGATCTGCCATAACCAATCGCTAACGTTTGTCCGGGAATCACGTTGCGCGCAGGCTGTAAACAGCCAACACGTGCGTGAATATGTCCGTCAACGAGAGCTGACTTTAACGTCATTGATCTCAGCCACTCCCTCTGTTCGCTGATTGGATGCAGAAAATGTAGATAGAGGAAACCCACTAACATACCGCAGACCCAAACCTAGAACTGAAGGGAAATTCAAATTAAGCGGAAGTACTCAGGTGGGCGGAGCCAGCTACGTGATGGCACGTTTTGCGCACAAATTAAAAAAAGGAAAGCAACAGATATAATATATAGTCGCTAGTGTGTTTGTCTGTGTTTATGTGTGTTTGTGTGTGTGTGTGTATCTTGTGTGTGTGCGTGTGCGTGCGTGCGTGCGTGAGTTGTGTAATTCTTGATATGTGCCGGTCCGCGTGTTTTGAGTTTATGGGATGTGCCGCTTACATGGTGACGCACAGCACAAAAGTGTCAGGATTAAGGATGTCTGTTGAGATAAGAGAACTTCTGAGGGACTAAGTGGGGCCGAAACAACAGAGGAGAGAGAGAAGAGAGAGAGAGAGAGAGAGAGAGAGAGAGAGAGAGAATGACGGGAGAGCGAGGATGTTTCCTCTTGTGAGGAATTGGCCCGAAGCTGTCCCGTTGTCCTCCCCTCCGTCCCCCCACCGTTTCGGACGTCAGAATCTCCTCCTCGAGTAACACAATAAACAGGCCGAGGGCGAACGAACGAGAGAGAGAGAGGAGAGAGAGAGAGAGAGAGAGAAAGAGAGAGAGGGGGAACTAAGTCGAGGGACTCGACCGGCTCGTCCTCCGTGACATCATGGAAACTTCCGGGCGGTGACGACAACGGGAACACCCTACGTGTTCGGGATCGTGTCGGGGAAAGCGAGCACAGGGTCGCGGCCCCTGTTCGTCTTTGAGAGCACACGCGGACAGACGCACACATGCAGACAAACACGCACACAACCACAGCTGGACGGTTCCCCGGCGAAAGGCCCCCGGTGAAACCAGGACGGCCCTGTGAGTTGTGTGGCGTCGCATGGACGTGAACGCAAGGCTGCTATTGCACGGATGCAATGGAAATGAAAATGGAATTTGTATTATTGTTTCAGAGATGGCCTGTTGGGAGAGTATTGTCTGTGCTTGTGGACGGTGGGGTTAGAGTCTCTCTCAGACTGCTGTGCCTCAGCTCAACAGACATTATCTCAATCACAATTAGGCATTTAACAGACGCTTTTATCCAAAGCGACTTGCACACATTGACACACACGACGGCAGAGGCAACCGTGCAAGGCGACAGCCAGCTCATCAGGAGCAGTCTGGGTTAGGTGTCTTGCTCAGGGACACATCACTAAGGGGAGCTGGGGATCGACCAGCAACCTTTCGGTGACAAGGCTGTTGCTCTACCTCCTGAGCTAAGCCAACCCCATTGTGGTGCTTGAGAAGTGCTCTGAAGCTGCTATACTGAATACCAGCGTGGCCGTGATTGGCCAAAGCCCTGCCGATATTCAGTACAACAGCACGGCCTCAAGGGGATTTTGCTTTCCA
>NC_044051.1:3348147-3423147 GCF_902167405.1 Gadus morhua | reverse complement strand
TCTAAACCAGAGCAGACCAGAGCAGACCAGACCAGAGCAGACCGCACTAGTCCGGACTATCTCTTAGGCTCTGGTGTTCAGCGCTACATTGCATGGTCTACTGTGGTGGTTAATTCAGCGACGCATCGGCAATACCGATTTTACGTTTTAAAAGTTTGTGGGTTTGTGAGAAGCGAAATGGCTGAAGTTTCAGGGCTTGAACATGAGGATGCGTCAGAGTTTTAATGCGTAAGAGTTTAATTCCATCAATTTAGAGACTCAAGGAAACAATCCTGCATGTTGTTCTTCTTTGAATGACTGCCGTATCATGTCTGTTGAATGTCGTTCAAATCTTGTCAAAAACGTCATATCGTCTTTGAAAAAACCCGCCTGTACACATTAATTATTCTTCTTCCTATGTGTGTTTGTGTGCGTGTTGATGTTTTGTGTGTGTGCGCGTGTATGCCTGTCCCTGTATGCGTGCGTGTGTGCCCATGCGTGTGTGTGACCATGCCTGTGTACCCATGTGTGAATGTGTCTCCGTGTGTATGTGTGTGCTTTTGCGTGTGTGTACCCGTGTGTGTATGTGTGTGTGTGCCTTTGTGTGTGTGTGTGTGTGTGTGTGTGTGTGTGTGTGTGTGTGTGTGTGTGTGTGTGTGTGTGTGTGTGTGTGTGTGTGTGTGTGTGTGTGTGTGTGTGTGTGTGTGTGTGCAGCACCGCGTCCACACCATCCTTGAGGCCGACCTGGTCATCGTGATGAAGAGGGGGAACATCCTGGAGTACGACAAACCCGAGACCCTGCTGTTGCAAGAGGACAGCATGTTCGCCTCCTTCGTCCGCGCCGACATGTAGGAACGGAAAAATCCTCCGAACGTACCGGTCTACGGTACATTTAACGCACAACACGGCGTCGACCGTCGACGGACGCTCGCGTCCGCGTGGATCCTTAACGTGTTTCCCGAGTTTGTTGGATCCCGTCCGGGACGGCCGGTTTGGGTCGAACAGAACAGTCGAGCCGGTCGTTGGGTTAGCCCCCCTCCCTCCCCGACGTCTGCGGTTCATCGCCCCGGAGATGGAACCCGACGTTCAGCCTCGAAGCCCACCAGGGAATTCGGTGCCCGGACCCTCAACTTATTTTTTTATTGAGTTTTTTTTTTATTGATTTATTGATGTCTTTGATTTGATGTGTAATTGTCAAAGGATGCGTCAAAGGAAAAAAAATGATTGATGAATGCACTGATTGGTTTATTAATCCATTCACTGTTAATTGTTAGTTCAAGGAATCGGTTGATTGATTCGTTGAAGTATTTTTTGGGGTTTGAACGTTTTATATATCGACTTATAAAGTATTAACCTTTTTTTATGTGTCATGTCAGATCATATAGCCTCTTTTCAACACGTTTGTGTCACGCTTAAAATCACGGTGTGTCACAGGCCACGGAGTCAACTAGTCTTCAAAGTCCTGGTTTTGGTCCAAGATGAGAACTTCCTGCTTCAGAAAATTCAAGTCCCACATGCCCCACAAGCACTTTGGCATTTTTCGAAATTATAAATTAGAAAACGCTAATGAACTAAATCAAAACATTAGGGATGGCTTTTATTTCCTGAAACTGGAATGTTCCTCCTAGTTTTGGCGTGTAGGAATATGTCAGGGTTGTATTGATTATTGACCGATTGAAACCGCAACTTCAACCTCTCAAACCAAAAACAAAACCTCTTGATAAGGATTTGAATGACGTGAATTTAGTCCTTGGCCCGTTGTGTATTTAATTTTAAACATGTTTCAACACGAATGAACATAACTAGTACAGAACTTTGTGTTGAGTCCAATGAACTGAACAGATGTCAAAAACACCCTTATTCACGGTTCACAGGGACTAACAGTATAGCAACATATTATTTCTACACCAATAACCTTATTCTTTATAGCTTTCCATAATTAATGTACAGCTCTTCCTGCTACAGCAGAAGTGGCGCTAGGCTAGCATCAATGCTAGCCGTTAGCTCAGCACTTGTTTTTTGTTTCTGTGGCCTGTCTAGTGCGAACACTGTAGGGTACCACGCCAGAGACTCCTGTGAGAGCCGGTGGACCCCCCCTGTCTGTCTGCCTTTGTGCGTTGCTGAAACCCAACTTCTCTGGGACCCTGGGTACTAGCTATCCACCCCTCCCGAGATACCATTATTTTATATACACCTGTACTTCTATAGAGTCATTATAACCCTTTTTTTCTTTTTTGTGTCTTCATATCTGTACATATACTTAAAGTGTTTGACGATTGTTGATCTGTTGGTTCAGTGGCAAGATTTTTTTTTTGTTTTGTTTTACATGGGGAGGGATAATTAGTCTTGTGTTTGATAAAGCTCCTTTTGAGTCTCAGATCACATTGTTATTATGGTCCTTATAGCGCATAGAAGCTTTAAACTTTCAGTGCTCTGGTCAGGGGACAAAACAAGCCATATCTTGACAACAACCCAGTGTGTGAGTATGTTTCTATATCGGCTTTTTATTATGAATTTGTACTCGCTTTTTTATAGAGCAGTTTATTAACTCTCAACCCCATGTGATGTTGCTACAGGGACGGTCTTGAAATGGCTTTTAAACAGCAATTCAACATCACACCTGGTGTACTATATAGGCTCTTCCAGATACTTAAACTACAGGAATCTCACATTTATACCGTAACAATAATATAATATAATCATAAATGGTCTATGGGGCCTTGGAGTAAAAACGTGAAGACCTTCAGACTGCAGCACCGGTATATCCCTCTCTCGCCTGCTTGTTGTTCATTCTCCTGGGTTTTGGACGTCAGGTCTGATCATCAGAGCAGACTCTCAGTGGACGGTATCCAGCACAGGGACGTCTGGCAACGGAAGTAACGCTAGCCAGCGAGGGACCCTCCGTCCCTGCCTCCTCGCGTCTGAGACACGCCCCGGGCTCAGAGGAGTGCGTATCAAAGTGTGGGACTGGATTTGTATTTTTTACAGACGACTTCTAAACTGTATGGTTTGTTTTTATATTCGAAATGGTGTCAGATGTTTCAGCTTGAGGTATGATTGGGTTCTTCGAGGAAACCGCTTTTGTCCCATGTGTTCTGCCCTGAAGTGTGTGAAAGCAGATGTTAGGTACAATGGAGATAAACCAACAACTGCATTACTATGTTATTGGTTTTAGTTGTTTTTGTGACCTTTTTAAAATTTCCTCTGTCATATTTGTTTCACCTGCATTTGTGTTTGTGTGTGTCTGTGTGTGTGTCTGTGTGTGTGTGTGTGTGTCTGTGTGTTTTTCTGCTCCTGCGTGATTTTGTGTGTGTCTGCACGTGTCTGTGGATGTTTTTGTCTGTGTATTCCTCTGTATAAGAACACATTTTCTTTCGATATATTTCTCAGAATCATGTCTAGAAGTGTTTGATACCATGTCCCATTCTCTGTTGTTTGTACGTGACTGTGCGACTGTGTGCGTGCGTCTGTGTGTGTGTGTGTGTGTGTGTGTTTGGCGATGGGATCACATCTCCCTGCCAAATGTGTCTTGTTATTGGCCGGCTGCCCTCCACCCTGTCCTCCGAGCAAAGAGCAAAGCAAAGAATGACTAACCCAGAGGAAGAGAGACAGAATACTACTCATACTACTTCAGTGTCTCTGACAGCCCGGTGACAGGTGATGGATCTCTTCTCATCCGATCTCCTCCACAGATATAAACCCGGGATGATATTTTTACCGAGTTCATGTTGTTCCTCAGTTGTGTCGGTGTATGAGAGGGCTCTCCCTACCCTGATCTTTATCGATATCTATCTCCTTGAATCCCTCCCCCTCCTACCTATTTCGAGGTCGTCTCTTGATCAGCGCTAACTCTTCGTTGTGCGATTGGCAGCAAAGAGAAGATCAAACGACTTTACACACACGCTTTTGATTCTGGGACTTTTCCTCGCCCTTTTGTAAAGTTGTTAATCACAGTACAATGTTCGTAGTAGTCTAACATCGGACAAGAAGCCATTGACATAAATGTATTAATGGCCTTTATTATAGTATTCTACACGCTAACACTAATCCTATCAGTATCCGGGGCGGGAATGATTGTCAGTATAGCCCTACCACCCGAACCACAGCCTTGCATGTATGCCTAGATACCCCCTCATCATGCAATCACCCCAACACATACAACTATGCATATATAGTGTGTCACAACTTTGATATTTATAAGATTAATTTGTTTTTCAAAAGAGCCGTTGACTGTTAAAACTATTAAATGATTTACAAACAGTCAGTTTCTAACTTCTCTTCATTTCTTTGTTGTTATCTATATACATATATGTATTTATATGTGTAAATATACATTATTCGATTATCACATTCAAACATAGTGTGCCTCTTTTCATTGAATGAAAAGCATTGATTTTGGGAGTTAATTTTTCTTTCTCAAATATAAAATCCAACCCAAAACTTCTATGATGAAGAGCCAGCGGGTGGTCCGTTTGGTGGGCTTTCACCATGCAGACGCTTTACGCACAAACACCATAAGTGATGAAACAGCGCCACCTACAGACCACATCTCCACACAAGTCACGGATGCGCGCCTTTAAACGCAGCCAAGTTTGGAAACTCCTAAAAAAAACCACGTAGTTATTTATACAGCCTACGCCAACAAAATTGTTGTATAATTCCGTTAATTTATGATACACGCTTCATTTTTACCTTTTATTATATTCCAACGCAAGCAAACACAACAAAAAACACCTACAATCTCCAGAAACAATATTGATAAAGTGAGGTCGGAGCAGCCCAGAGCCACACCGCCCATGCTCCTCCGTCATCCCGCCTCCGTCAGCCCCGCCGTGGGGTCGAGGGCGCCCTGGAAACTCCACTGAACTCGGGAGCAACTTTATGGTGGAAGAGGAGCTGGTGCGTCGAAGTTTTCTTTCGGAGAGCCTCGCCGTTTTTTTCATTTTTTCAGACAGTCACTACCCTAATGCGATGAGAGATTGCAGAACATGTCTCTGAAATGCGGATTATTTCATCATTTAGTGCTTTATGGGTGCAGGTGAGAGCGTCGCGAGTGTTTTTGGGACTCGGCCGTCTTTTTGGACTCCGCATCAGGTGGCCCTACGAGGTGAAAGGGATTTAGGGACGTCGAGTCCAGACTCAAGATGTTGGCCCGAAAAAGCATCATCCCGGAGGAGTTCGGACTACCGGGGCTCGCCTCTCGGATGCCCCGCAAGCCGGTGTTCAGGGACCGGGTGAACAAAGCCCGCTTCATCGCCAAGAACGGCTCCTGCAACTTGGCGCACAAGAACATCCGCGAGCAGGGCCGCTTCCTGCAGGACGTGTTTACCACCCTGGTGGACCTGAAATGGCGCTTCACCCTGGTGATCTTCACCACCACGTTCGTGAGCAGCTGGCTGCTGTTCGCCATGACCTGGTGGCTGGTGGCGTTCGGCCACGGGGATCTGAACCAGGACCGTGCGAACCGGACCGAGTGCGTCACTAACGTCAAGTGAGTCAATAAACTAGTTTACCCCTCACCGCTGGAGGACTGGTCTGGGTAAACCCCTGGCAGTGGGGAGCGTTGGAAAACACAGAGAATTCCTTAAACATGTTTTTTATTTTATGTGGAGTTCGATATCGATAACATAAGTTGATCTCTAACTTTCGATATATTAAAGTGAATCCATTCTCTGAGTCTCTCTTGCCCCCCTCTTTCGGCCTCTCCCGCCCCCAGGTCGTTCTCCTCGGCCTTTCTGTTCTCCATCGAGGTGCAGGTGACCATCGGCTTCGGGGGCCGCATGATCACCGAGGAGTGCGGCACGGCCATCGCGGTGCTCATCATCCAGAACATCGTGGGGCTCATCATCAACGCCATCATGCTGGGTAGGGAAGGAGAGGGTGGAGAGAGGGTCGCGGGAGATGGGGACCCCCATTGCTATCTAGAGGCCGTTTCCTTCTTTTCGCTCTTCTGCAAATTTGTAGCCTACTGGGCCATTTATATGCATTAATTAATAGAAAATATTGAACGTTTTGGCACTGTTTTATAGATTTACTTGTCTAATTTTGCGTTTCACTCAAAGGAGTTTAATGGTATTGTGAAAAGCATTTCTACAGTTGAACAGTTTGAGACAAAACATTTCTACATAGACATAATAACCAATAACACAACAATGTGCTTATCCTTTCAAAGGGGACTCCTATTCAAAGAGAATAGTTACAGTGTGAGAGTAGTGTGTATCACTACTTTTAATCGGAAAACAAATCCTTACTATTTGGTTGACTGTCTCATTTGAATCTCTTCAATGAATTAATTTAATTATGAAGCAGGTATCATTATGAGTCTAAACTTTAGAATCATCTACTGGTAGACTACAGACACTGGGATTCGAACCCAGAACCTCTTCACTGGGAGACAAACGCACTTACCAGCACCCCCATTAGTTTAATATGGGCCAATTTAAAGCTGTTCGACATCCATTGATCAATCCTCGTACAAAGTACACAAAACAGAAAAGAAAATGTCTTTAGTGTCCACTAGGGGGCCACTTGGCGTTACTGATAGCAACCACACGACGCATCGTGTAACAACGCATACAGAAAAACAGTTGTGACAGAGTATGAGGGAGCTCTCTATACCCTGATCTTTATCGGTATCCATCCTGGATGGATATAGATAGCAGCTGGATGCATATTAGTACATTATTTTCTATTTGAACATTTTCTAGTCGACCATTTAAGTTACAAAGTGTTTTTTTTTTTGGAGAGAAACGCAGAATACTGCGTCGAGTCTTTTCAATCTCAAAAGAAAAAATCGTTTGAATAATCGTGATATCGATACTGACCAAAATAATCATCATGATTATTATAATAATCATCATTATGATTTTTTCCAAAATCGGCCAGCCCTACTAAAGCCGTCCATGTTCCCCCCCCCCCCTACCCCCCCCCGTGTCTCCAGGCTGCATCTTCATGAAGACGGCGCAGTCCAACCGGCGCGCCGAGACGCTGATCTTCAGCCGGCACGCCGTCATCGCCGTGAGGAACAACCGGCTCTGCTTCATGACGCGCATCGGGGACCTCCGCAAGAGCATGATCATAGGAGCCGCCGTGCGCCTGCAGGTACGCCCCGCCCCCTCCCGCGGTGCTCTGCTGTGATTGGTCGTTAGGGGCCGCCGTGCGGCTGCAGGTACGCCCCGCCCCCTCCTGCGGTGCTCTGCTGTGATTGGTCGTCGTTAGGGGGCCGCCTTGCGCCTGCAGGTACGCCCCGCCCCCTTCCGCGGTGCTCTGCTGTGATTGGTTGAAGTAAGATCCTAGACTTAAGGCAGAGATGGGACATAGGCCGTCCTACAAACTGGAGGAAACCAGTTTCAACTTAAAGGGGACATATCACACCACCAGGTGTGAGCGCGATTAGCCTTACCAGCCGTTTCGAAAATCTGCCCCATATGATGTTGCTCACCTATCCAGCACAGATCTAGGTGGACACGCCCACTAGTGATGTCATATGGGGCACATTTTCAAAACGGATTGTAAGGCTAATCACACTCACACCTGGTGGTATAACATGTCCCCTTTAAAAGAGAAAAACTGAGAACTGAAGTACACACTACACAGGTGAGTTGAATGAGTTAATTAACGCAGGTGGAATTGAACTAAAATCGCTGGTAACCTACACCCCCCCCTTGTGTCCAAAACACAAACTACAGGGGTTTCTGTAAAGGTGTTTTAATTCATGCCTCCATGCCTTGTCGGCTTAATAACTATTGATCTCTCATACCAATGTTTGACTGCATTGATAAACAATATCAATAGAAGATGTACAATTTGTCGTCTGTCTTTTGACACTGCAATGAGAATGTTTTGGTTATTTTACTGAACCAAATCAACGGGTCAGTCGGTAGGTTGGTAGTCTCGAGGTAGTGTGGTCTGGAACTACACTACCTCGAGCCGTCTATCCGTGGGGAAACTGGGCGGGCCTGTTTTTATTTCTTTAAACCAATCACAATCGTCTAGGGGCGGGGCTAAACCCGGGAAGCAGCAGTGGTGTCCATGCAAAATAGTGCCGGGGGGGAAATGCCAGCAACCGGAAGGGGAGGAGTAGCCGTGAAATCCGACGCTAGGCAATAGACGCTGTCCACTTGCGTTCAGCCAGACTAGTAGGTTGGTAACCGTAAGGTTGCTGGTTCGATCCCCGGCTCCTCCTAGACTGTCGAGGTGTCCCTGAGCGAGACGCCTCCCCCTGATTACTCCCGTCGAGCCGGCCGTCGCCCTGCGTGGTTGTCACCTCCGTCGCCGGTGTGTGAATGTGTGCATGAATGGGTGAATGTCAGGCGATATTGTACAGCGCTTCGATTGGCCACTGGTTAGAAAACGCGCCGAATAAATGCAGTCCATTACCGATGGTGAATGTTGGGCCCTCCACTGGTGGTCCTAAAGCCTAATGCACTGCTGTCCCGGTCCTGTGCCCCCCCCCCCCCCGCCCGCCCCCAGGTGGTGAAGAAGACCACCACCCCCGAGGGAGAGGTGATCCCCATCCACCAGATCGACCTGCAGACGGAGAGCGCGCTGGCCAGCAACACCCTCTTCCTGCTGGCGCCACTCATCATCTGGCACACCATCGACAAGAACAGGTCCGCGCCGAGCACGCACGCACGCACGCACGCACACACCGGGAACATACGCACCCACGCAAGCAGGCTCACGCACACATAAAAGTACACAAACCCGGACACACAGGTATACACATATTTTCATTTGTATATATATATAAATGTATATCACTTTTAAATTATATATATCATTTATATTCTAATTCCGCCAAGTCCGTCTCGCTAAATGCCACAAAATGATAGACACTCTACCTTAAGGACTTGAGGTGAAACAATGAACCATTATGAAACCAAATCAATTAAAGACAAGAGTTTACGCGTCGACGCAAACGCACGAAAAATTAGCTAAGACAAAAAAAACACGTAAAATACAAAACATACGAAACCAAAAAATGTGAAAAGCGGTTGGAGCTTACACCTCTCCCTCCCCCCTCCCCCCCTCTCTCTACCCCCCCCCCCCCTCCCCCCAGCCCGCTGTACGACCTGTCGGCCATGGAGCTGCAGTGCAGCGACCTGGAGGTGATCGTGATCCTGGAGGGCGTGGTGGAGACCACGGGCATCACCACGCAGGCCCGCACCTCCTACATCTCGGACGAGATCCAGTGGGGCCACCGCTTTGTGCCCATCGTCAACGAGGAGGAGGGCGTCTACTCCGTGGACTACTCCAAGTTCGGCAACACCGTCAAGGTAGTAGTAGTAGTAGTAATTGCCCCGACTGCTCCCGACGAGCTGGCTGTCATACTTTTGATACGGGATACTTGTAGTTGTAATGTTGTTTACGTATTTGATGTGAGGGATAATCGTAAGAAATACCTTATTTGTACTTTGTACTTTCTTACTTCAGTTATACTTTCTTACCTACTAGATTGTATACTTTTAGTTTTTGATTCATAATTCTTTTTAATGATCTTAATCCCTGCTAATAAGGTTATGCTGGTTGTGGATGGAGAACAAATTCCTAAAGTCATCTCAATCATATAGCATACGTAGCTCGCCAATGCTAATCAACAGAACTACGAATTTGAGTTGATGTGCGCGTTATTTTCCATAAATCATCGAATCCAAAAAATATATATTGTGTATATCATAATTTATCCAAAACAATCCAAACCGATGCTAGCCCAATGCTAACGCGCAGTGCGGTCCGTCCGCCACCAGGTGGCGACGCCGCGCTGCAGCGCCAGAGAGCTGGACGAGAAGCCGTCCATCCTCATCCAGACGCTGCAGAAGAGCGAGCTGTCGCACCAGAACTCCCTGCGCAAGCGCAACTCCATGCGCCGCAACAACTCCATGCGCCAGGGCGCCGCCGGCAGCGGCAACGTGCGCAGGAACAACACGGCCCTCGCCATCCCCAAGGTGCAGTTCCTCACGCCGACAGACGGGGGCGCCAGCCTGGTCACCTGACACAACGCACGCGGAGCCCCCCCCCCTCCGACTCTCCCCGATGGCTCGCTCGGAATGGAGTGTCACCCTGTGCTTTTGTCGTTCACGATGTGTGGTGTTATAGCTGATGATAGCACTGTGTTGTTAGGGTTTAGTTTTTCTCTACTTTGTTTCTGTATTAAAGTATTTTCGGATACGTTTTTTGAGGAATGGTATTTATCGTTTTTCATTTTGGCATTGGGAAGAATTATGATTATGAATCGTGCAAAAATAAGCGGGAAATGAAAAGTCAATGTGTGATTGTACTAAGAATGTGGCCTATATTTACCCTGGAAATCCGGAGTTCTCGCGAGAGCACAATTTGAATTTGCTCAGCGAGTCACTCTGGGTACGGGCAATATACGCAGTCCCCGATTCCCCTGGATCCGAACATTAACCGATCACATCGGTGTGTCTCATATTAGGCGGGCCAAAGCGTTGCTGTTTTACCGACCGGATGCGGCAAGAGTCTTATCTATTGGTTAGCTCTGCTGGTCTGGATACGTCACCCCTTGTATTCTTTTGAATGGTCATAGTGTGATCCAATTGCGTACAGTGATATTTTCATGCATGCTTGGTGCCGCCCCTCGAGTTGGGCCATTTTCATTACTCGTTGCCAGACCCTCAACTTTCTAGATGTGGGACTGGATTTCCAGGCTGGCCTATATTAGCCTACCGCTCCAAATCGAATTTAAACTCCTGAACTGAATTTTCTTGTATCTCAGATCACTGCACTTTGAGTAAATATACAGCGTGATGTTTGGTCATGTGACCTTCTTAACGTTTAGTATCTTTCATTACCTGAATATGTTTTTATTTTTATTTTTAACTGCCATTTTTTCTTGTACTGGCACATCTTTGCTACAATGTCCGTAAGAAAAAAGACAATCTTTGAATGATGAAGGTAATATCAGCGCCTTTACTTTGAAGGACAATTCTTTGAGATGTATCTCAACTCCAACAAGATGTACCGACAACTTTTCTATCCATAGATGCATCATTCATATTTCAAATGTTTTCCTACTTTTTTAAAACTTTTTAACACTTTGTGATTTTTAGAAACTTGATATGTGCCTCCTGAATTAAAATATATTATTATTGCAATCCAACAAGGCTATTGTTATTCATGAGATTTTTTTATGATATCACATCCATACATTTTTCAATAATAAGCAAGCTTTTTTACGTATACAACATCAAATGCAACTCTCAAGCAAACGCGACAGCAAAGAGTGTGTTGTAACAGGATAAGGCCACTAGACGTCGCTATGTGCACGTCTTCGCGCTTAAGACTAAAAGCGGGCGCCAGGTGTTTTGACTGATTAAGAAGTAACGTGCGCACCACTCACGTTGAGGAGGGTTTCAGACGCAGTGTTTTGAGGAACAACTGAACACCGGTCCTGATGTCTGTCATTCCTTTATTTCTCCTCTCACTTACACTGAGGGGAATTCGCACCGGTAATGTTACATTTTGACTTACAGAAATGTGGTCTCCTAGTCATTTTCAATAAGACCTACTGGTTGCATTTCCGAATGAATCAATCTTCCATTGTGTTAACGTAAACGTGACCCTCTGTCATTACCGGTCCGTAGGAGTCAATACGCATTACCGAGTAGCTTGTGACCTGATCAATCTTCTACCTCTTGACAACGTGACTTTCAGAAGGCAGCAACCACACCAATCAAACAGAGCATGATGAAGAACACTACGGTAGGTCCTACGCGTTATTCCCGTCTGTTCGAGTTTCAGCCCTAACAAGGTTCACTCCGCATGAACGTGAACTTTGCGATCATCAGCATTGACGGGGATTCGCACCTTCACCCCCGAGCTGGAGATCGAGACGAGGATCATCGGTGGGAAGGAGGCGTGGGCCCACTCATGGCCGTGGCAGGTTTCCCTGCGGTACGCCACCATGCCGGCGTGTGGAGGCGCCATCATCGCCCCCTCGTGGGTCATCACCGCGGCGCACTGTTTTCAGAGGTAAACATGTCACTAAATAAGGCTTCCTTCTGATTCCGGCAAGAACTGTCAAAACAATGACATGTCGAATCAATGCAAAAACGTCCTGGTTCTTTACACAAAATGTGGAGAGGTTACTTAAAGCCGAACTAAAATAGGGTTTTTGTTTGTGCTTGTTTGTGTTTTCACAGGTTTAAGACCGCCTCTTCTTGGATGGTGATGGCAGGAAAACATGACCTGGGGAACCCGAACGAGGCCTTTCAACAGGTGACGAATACGCACATCTTTGTGTTTGCAACTGTACATGCTACATACCGTTAGCCTCATAGCATGATCGCCTGACTCATATTTTAAGCTTCATCTTGTAATTAACGTCAATAGTTGCCTCAGTAAAATAGATGACTTGGGAAGAGGGCGATCTTGGAATGTAACAGGCTCTCTGATTGGCTTAGGATATAGCCAATGACGCACAGTGATTCAGCAGCATTAGGAGGGTAGAGTTAGGTTAGATATCACAATTTGGCCAAAATATGACTTGGGCAATTGCGCAATGAGGTTAACGAATCAGTGTAGTGATCTTTTAGTGATCCGTTAAACACCTTGAGGCGCTCCTACCGGCCTAAACTTACTCTTAAACGTAAAGATTTCTCGTTTGTATCCGACGCCCTAGCTAGTGCGCGTGTCCAGGATCGTGACCCACCAGGGTTACAGCCGCCGCACCAAGGAGTTTGACGTGGCTCTGCTGAAGCTCCAGACGCCCCTGCTGTACGACGAGCACGTCGGGCCCATCGAGATCTGGATGGACGCCCTGCGGCCCGCCATGAGCTGCTCCGTCACCGGCTGGGGCTCCACCCGAGAGAGTAACGTACCCACACCGTCTCACTCCGTCCCCGAGAAGTGGCTAACGCCGCCGCGCTCACGCCTCGTGCCCACTGCCTCCGTCCGTTGACTGATCCCCGTTGACTTTGAATGGGGACGGACGCGCAATGCATTGTGGGTCCGTGCGCTGAAGGCTCCGTCAAAAAGTTGAAACATGTTCAACTTTTTCAGCAGCGACGGATCCGTCATCCAATCAGATCACGTGTGCAAATTTAAGCACTGTGACACTACTCGGGCTCTGACGACCCTGGAAACCTCCCCCATCCGTCAGCCACGCCTTCTGAGTCCTTTGGCTGACGGTGCAGTGGGCACAAGGCGTCACACTGTACGTGTCCGTCGACGGAGGGCGTGTCTGAACGTATGGGGGACGCGATCTGATTGGCCGACGGATCCGTAGCTTTTCCTGAAAAGTTGAACATTTCACAACTTTCCGACGCAGGCAACGCAGCCGACGGAACGGATCGACCCACAATGCATTGCGATGGCGCCCCGTGCAAAGTCAATGAGATCCATCCACGGACGTGTACAGTGTGAACGCGGCGTTGCTCTCGAACGCTTGTGGCTTCATCCACCTGTTGAATATTGTCGTGGGCTCGCCTCGGAGCCATTTGCACTATGATTAGATAAGTTAAACCCAACAATTGATTTTGATCCCGGATTGACGTATTCAAAAATTACTGGCTTTCGATCCCCAAGAGCTTCAGCCTTGGAGTTCAGCTTGATTTTATAATCTGTTCCTGGACCCGGTCTTGGTTGTGGTTCGTAAATTTGTTCCTCGAACCGGTCTTTGTCTTGGTCCTGGTTCCTAAATGTTTTCCTGGTCCTCCTGGTTCCCAAATGTGCTCTGGTCCCTGTCTTGGTCTTGCTCCTGTTTCCTCCTCCTTTTTTAAATGTGTTCCTGAACCCGGTCCTGGTCCTCGATCCTAAATGTGTTCCTGGACCCGATCCTGGTCCTCGATCCTAAACGTGTTCCTGGACCCGGTCTGGGTCCTGGTCCCCTCCCCCCCCCACCCAGATGGTCCGCGGGTCAACCGGCTCCAGGAGGTCAACGTGAGTCTACTGCCGCTGGACAAGTGCAACCAGTTCTACCGCGGCCGCATCCGGCCCACCATGTTCTGCGCCGGGAGACCGGAGGGGGGCGTCGACGCCTGCCAGGTGGGAACGCTGGGAATCCTCAGCATGGGGGGTCTGGGAGTAGGGGTCGGGATCTGGTTGGGAAGTGGGGCGGGACACACAAGGGAAAACTCTTTTTCCAACTGACACACTGAAATGGTATTTTTGGTCCCAGGATGGAGAGTTTGAGAAGGACGACAGCCAGAATATTTATTAAATGTAATGTACATTGAATGCATAGCACTTTATAAAAATGGCCAATTTTAATAAAACATACGTCAGAATTGTGATATAATTATGTGGTTAATTCAGCAAAACTACAGCAGAATGAAGTTTCTCAGGAGTCCTTGCTGCTGTACCACCTCACAACGTGGTACTTTAGGATAGCCCAGTTACAGATTAGGAAGATTCGAGGAAGCGATGGGCTTTGACAGAGTATTGTCAATGGAGAATGTCCATATTGGGTGGCTCCCTGTTTGTAAGGGGTAGATTTATACTCCCTTCCTCCCATCAATATAAGGTCGAGGGGAGACAAAGCTCTGTTCATTTTTATCCTTTATTTACGTGACCATAGTTTTTGTTTTATGTAAAAAAAAAGAAAAAAAAGAATCAGTTCTCTTGTTTTGGGGATCAGTTCTCGTCGTTCACCTTCGGGATTCATTCGTTCTGACCGAATCGTTCGCGACTCGCCCATGCCTATTGTGTACACACCTTGTGCCGTGTTCTCCGAGCGTCTAACCCCGGGTGTTGTGGCCCCCAGGGCGACTCCGGGGGCCCGCTGTCGTGCTTCACGGGGGAGCGGTACCAGCTGGGGGGCTTGGTGAGTTGGGGGGTGGGCTGTGGGCGGGTCCACCGGCCTGGTGTGTACACCAAGCTCCAGGACCACGCCCCCTGGGTCGCCGACGTCATGAACAGTAGGTAGCCCCCCCCCCCCCCCCCCCCCCCCCCCCCCGATGGCGCTATCATATGTCGTCATAAATCTCGTCTGATTTCATGTGATGTTGATCTTTTTCGCCGTGTCCTGTTTCGGTTACAACTGCAGGTGATCGAGTGATGATTTATAGTGACTCTCCAAGTGTCGGAAAAAGTGAGTACCACTGTTGCATCCCTGAACGATCGGAAAACCAGGGGGCACCCGTTTTTATCGTCTCGGGTCTTGTTTGATTCCTTTACTCAAGTGCTGGTGCAGACAACATCATGTTAAAGGGGACACGCCCACAAGTGGGCGTGTCCACCTAGATGTGTGCTGGATAGATCAGTCTCCCAGCCTACCGAGTGGACTGTAACAAACGTTGCTCGTCTATCCGTCATACATCTAGGTGGACGCGCCCATTTGTGATGTCACTAGAGGCAGATTTTCAAAACGTCTATTAACGGCTTATCCTACTACTACTACTACCGTAATTTTCGGACTATAAGCCGCGCCTTTTTTCCCATTTTGCGATTCTGTGGCTTATATAACGGTTCAGCTAATCTTTGAATTTTATAGCTAACAGCCACTAGGGGGCCACTTTACAGGTTACAGTCTACCAACTTTAACTCTATGGGCTCTATGACCGGTCCGCGCCCCCCACCTTTAAGCGGCGGGCTCCAGTGCAGCTTATATATGTACACATGATTCAATTTAGCTGCTGCGGCTTATACTCCGGTGCGCCTTATAGTGCGGAAAATGCGGTACATTGAATTTATGCAGCACATTTTTTTATGGAAACTCAAAGCGCTTACAGTGAAGGGGAGGAACCTCACTAACCACCACCAGTGTGTACCAGCCAATCAGCGCCAGAACGCTCACCACACACTAGCCTGAGGTTGAGAGTGAGGGAATTAATGAATAAGCCAATTATACAGGAGGATGATTAGGGTACCAGATTGAATGAGCCTGGCTGGGCAGTTTTAGCCAGGACACCGGGGGAATCCCCTACTCTTTGCGATTAGTGCCCTGGGATCTTTTATGACCTCAGTGGGTCAGGACCTCGGTTTTACGTCGCCTCCAAAGGACGAGACGTACACCTGGCGGTGTAATATGTCCCCTTTAATTGAATATATGGCAAATTATGGTTGTAATAATAATCTCTCGGGTCTTAATAAACCTCAACAGTCCTCCTTAAGCTAGCTGGGCTACGCTAACCTCTCCTCTCCCCAGGCGGCGGTCTCTCCTGCGGGGAGGCCCAGACTCCTGCCTGTCGCCTGGGCTCCCTCCCCGCCACGCTGGTGGCCGCCGGGGGGGAGGCCCTGGCGGACGGGGGGGGTGAGGTGGGGCCGGGCGGGGTCACGGAGGCCTGCCCCTACTCCTGGCCCTGGCAGGTGAGCCTGCAGTCGGAGGGCCGGCACTACTGCAGCGGGACCCTGATCCACCGGCGCTGGGTGCTAGCGCCGCACCACTGCAACACTAAGTGAGTGTCGGTAGCCAGTAGCATGCGACCGCGGCGGCTAAAGCTACCAGCTAATGGCCAACGCCAACTAATACCCTGCCTTGTGGCTTAAACAAGCTAGTACCCTCCCTAGCGGCTAGTATCCTCCCCCGTTGGCTAAGACAAGCTAGCACCCTCCCTAGCGGCTAGGACAAGCTAGTAACCTCTTTAGCGGCTAGTACCCTCCCCCGTTGGCTAAGACAAGCTAGTACCCTGCCTAGTGTCTAACACCCTCCCTAGCGGCTAATTCCAGCTAGTGCCCTCCCTAGCGGCTAACCCAAGCTAAAGCCCTCCCTAGTGGTTACCACCAGCTGGTACCCTCCCTAGTGGTTACCAGCAGCTGGTACCCTCCCTATTGGTTACCACCAGCTGGTACCCTCCCTAGGGACTTGCACTAGCTAGTGCCCTCCCTAGTGTCTAATACCCTCCCCAGTGGCTAACGCAAGCTAATACCCTCCGCAGTGGCTAACACATGCTAATTCCCTCCCCAGTGGCTAACACAAGCCAATACCCACCCGAGTGGCTAACACAAGCTAATACCCTCCCCAGTGGCTAACACAAGCTAATGCCCTCCCCAGTGGCTAACACAAGCTAATACCCACCCGAGTGGCTAATGAAGAAGAAGATGTCCATATTGTCCATGATTCTTTAGTTAATATAATTTGTGTTTGAAATTGTAAATAATTATACTTGAAGAAAATACTTTTGTTTTGAGAACAAGCTAATACCCACCCGAGTGGCTAACACAAGCTAATGCCCTTCCATGTGGCTAGCAGCAGCCAACACCCATCTTGGTCCGCGGTCTCGTTTCCCTCCAGGACGGGGGACATGGTAGTGCTGGGGGTCCACGACCTGCGCTTCATGGCGTCCCAGAGCGTGCCCGTGGACGAGGTGTTTGAGCAGGCCCAGGACGGCAGCTTCCCCCCCAGCAACGACCTCGCCCTGATCCGCCTCAGCGAGCCGGCTCGTTCCGGTGAGCCGCGCCGAGAGCTGTCGCTAGCGCCGCGTTCACACCGTACACGTCCGTCGACCGGTCTCATTGGCTTTGCACGGGGCGCTCTCGACATGCACTGTGGTTTCGGTCCGTTCCGTTGCCTGCGTCAAAAAGTGAAATGTTCGACTGTTCAGGCAGCAACGGCTAATCAGATCGCGTCCCCCGAACGTCAGACACGCCCTCCGTCATCCGCCGACGGACGGGTATAGTGTGAACGCGGTGTAACTCATCTTCAACTGTTATTATGATATCATTTTAATTTTACTTATTGTTTGTAGTGGTGGGAGATTTTGTCTGATTTTCTTGGACTTTCAAGGTGACCGGAGTTAAAGGTTTCATATTATAACAGGTGTGAGTGTGATTAGCTGTTACAAGCCGTTTTGAAAAAGTGGACCAGCTAGATATGTGCTAGATGTATCAGTCAACCAGACTACCCAGTGGACTGTAGAAAACGTTGCTCATCTATCCGTCACACATCTAGGTGGACACGCCCACTTGTGATGTCAGAAGAGGCTGATTTTCAAAATGGTTTGTAACGGCTAATCACACTCGCATCTGGGGGTATAATGGTGCTATCCATTTGTATGGTATGCCGGTACGTCCGACCTACGTCCGAATTTCCTGGCTTGCAGCACTTACAGCGTTCCCGTTTCTCATTGGCTAGTCATTGTTATTGTTAGCTATATTAATTAGCCTCTTTAGCAAACCAGCTCGAAAAACCAACACAACTTTACATTGTATTGCACGCACAGCAAGGCCGAGAGATTCATAAATGGTGACCAGCATAAAGTAGCATTGTAATCAAGAGCATTTAAAATCGATATTAAAATGACCACAGGTATAAATACATAGAAAATAAATGTCTTTACGGGCGCAGACATTTTTTTTCAGAATGGCGAGTGGTACCGACCAAAGGGGAGCGTTCCTCAGTGAAATGTAGCTGGGAGTTTAACAACTGACGCCGAGCACGTACCGGCGCACCATATAAATGGATAGCGCCATAATGCTCACCTTTTTAAGGTTTGGCTGTGCTGCCTACAACTCCCACAATGCCTTGTGTTTCTCTGCCGTCCACCAGGCATCCCTGTCTGTCTCCCTGACGACGACATCGAGGTCGACGACAGCTGGACGTGTGTCACCACCGGCTGGGGACAAACCAAAACATTGGGTATTCTTACAAACAATGGGTTTAATGAAGTAGATTCATCTAATTAGTGATTCTAGCATATCTTATATAATATAGTCATTGGAAATTACATTCATTTTTATTTTATTCTTTTGGGCTACAAATATGTATTTATTTTTTAATCCAACAATTTTTCGGTACGATGCTTTGGAATTCCCATTCTCGTACGTCCCGCCCCTAACCCCGCCCCTCAGACAATGTGAGCCCCCACTCGCTGCACCAGGCCACGGTGAGCCTGGTGAACCTCACCGCCTCCCGGAGCATCTGGGGGGGGGGCCTCATCAAAGACACCCATCTCTGCACCCACCCCGCTGCAGCCATCCCCTGCATGGTAAGGTGGTGCTGTCTACTGCATGGTAAGGTGGTGGTGGTGTCTACTGCATGGTAAGGCGGTACTGTCCTCTGCAGGGTTAGGTGGGGCTGTGCAGACCTCTTTTCACCGCACGGTGTGCTGGCGCGGCCTTTTGAAGCCCTTAAAGATACGTGTTTTGTGCTGAGAGGTGGAACGTTTTTTTGGCAACTATCCATTGAAATTTGACATCTGTTGCTGTCATCTAGTGGTCAAAAGTAATATGCCATGGTATTTTCTGACAACGGAGAACCAACATAGTTTCATTTGATTCTAACCTTTTTAAGTTATCTTAAATTCCTTTGTATAGTGTTGATGTTCTTGGACCAAACAACCCTTCTCTCTATTTCTGTCTGCCGCTCTCTGTCTCTGCCTCCCTCCCTCCCTCTCTCTCTCTCTGTCGCCCCCCTCTCTATCGCCCCCTGCAGGGAGACGCGGGAGCCCCCCTGGTGTGCCAGAAGCACGGGGTGTACTTCCTGTTCGGCCTGGTCACATGGGGCAGCCGGCGCTGTGACCTCATCAGGCCGGCTGTGTTCTCCAGCATCGCAGACGTCCAGCTGTGGATCAGAGACACCACCGAGGACGTCTGAGTTTTAGATCTGCGCCTGAATAAAAACGTTTTGAAACCTTTATATTTGGTGTGGATTTCTTTAAGATTATGCTCATAGAAATCGGCAATTTGGGAAGATTTAATCCCAAACAATTTGTGTGGAATTCAGGCGTATAATTTGTTAGTTAACGAGTAGGGGTCTTGCTCAACGGTGCTGACTGTTAGACCTTTGAGATGGAACTCAGAACCATTTCTGTCTGGTTGAACCACAAAGCAATAACCTGTCCTGCCCCCTGATGGTGGTGCAAGATGATGCATCAATTTAACGTTGCTGCAAAGTCGAAAATATCAGACCTGTGGAGTATAATAGTGACTCGAGTCGTGAGAGGGGCTGTATTTGGAGTCAGATTAACTGGATGGTTGTGATGTAAATTGGACGCTTTGTACATTAAAAGCCCACTTTGACACATATCATCTCTGCTCGTTTGGCAGTTGGAAGGTGAGTCATTTAGTGAGTCAGTTGGAAAATTCTATAGGAAAATCTGCGGCAGTCGAGTTGATGAACAACTTGAATGTAACAAATGTCCAGAACTCAAACCGATTGAGTTCTCTAAACTTCCCATTACGCTATTTACCGATTTCTCACACTGTGAATGAGTTCAGATTAGCCCCATGTGAATAGCAAGCAATGGTGATCCATATCTAAAAATAACTTTTAAAAAATCACTGCAGGCCTACTATATTGACAATGTGAAAAAAAACAACTGTTCATTTTTGCCATTGCTAACCCTTTTTGGTCCAAGCGGAATTTCTCAAGTCCTGCTTTCAGTGTAGGGAAATATTCGCCACCATGTATGGTGGTAAATATTTTCTATAAAAGATTAAATATTTATTATATACAGGCCTTTACTTCTGCCGTGTCATGCTTCAGTTAACACTGGATGTAGAGAAGGATATACTTTTCTATTTTTATTTTTTATAAAGGAACCTTTCCATTTATACTACAATAAAAAAAAAAAGTGCGGGATGGTCTTCAACGGCTCCTGCACTCAAACCCTTGAACTCGTTGGACGCGCAAAACGCGGCGTGCGGAACAAGTCGCGAGCCAAACTCCGCCTCCATCCACACATCATCTCTTCCTCGCGGGCAGCAGAAACCTCTGAAGGCGGGCGGCGAGGACGCGTTCACAACGAGCAGCAAAAGAAGAAGACCCCGCTCGGAGCAGAACCGCGACTCCATTCAAAATGGGGGAAATAAGGGTTCCACGGAATATGTTTCTCTGGAGTATGGCCATTGTTTACATGTTGGCTTTCTCTTCCCTTTACGTCCAGCTTCCAGGTACGACTCCCCACTCGTAGTACACTTTAAACGTCATTTTCTTGAGTTATATTCTTAACTTGAGTCATTAAAGTGTATATGCGTCTACACATGACAGCTGTATAACCAAGCAGCCTAACCGTGACCCTCCAGACACCCAGACTGTAAATCTCGTCCACTCTGGGTGACACGTGAACGCTCGCGGCTGTGTGTTGAGAGCGCTTCCTATTGAAAGGAAACAAACTGTCAAACTGCTTTTATTAAAGAAAGGTATCTTCAACGATGTATCGCTACCCTGACTCTGCATAATACACATTTTGTATCATGGCGGTTCTTTTCCCCTTTGAAATGTATCGAAATGGCCCGCCTCGCGCTCCACAGCATATGTTAGTTTGTCTCGTGGCGCCCGGACGCGGTTTGAACGCGCGTGCCAGCAACAATGTGGCACTATAAGCCCCCCTTCCGATCCAGCCACGCCTTTTTTGTTTCCATAATGTAAGCCTAAACTAAATAAAGTAACGTCATCCTTCAAGTTATGAATGCGGTGTGAGCCTCTCCTTTCACGCACTTGTTAGTGCTTCGCCCTGACCTTAAATGACCCAGACCAGTATGTTCAGTGTACGTCGCTCATTGTTACAGATTTACGCCCGATTTGTAACTCGTGACGCCGATGTTTCGTCTTAATCCAAAGTAAGCGTTGAAAATCACCCATAGCAAATCTCACATGCATGGTTGGGCAGGACCTCTGCACAAATCACCTTAACCCCCTCCAACTCACTCTTACTGTGTGTGTGTGTGTGTGTGTGTGTGTGTGTGTGTGTGTGTGTGTGTGCGTGTGTGTGTGTGTGTGTGTGTCCCTTCTCTTTTGCTCTCTCCCCCACTGTGTGTGCCTCCCCCCTGTCCTTCTGTCTGTCTCTCTCCCTCTCCCTGACCTCGGGGTCAGGTCTCCACGGCAACGGTGGGGTCTCCCCTGTGCGTCCCGCCGAGCCCCCCGGACTGACCGGCCTCCCGCTGCTGGACCTAATGCTGGCGTCCCCCCGCACGGTGCTGCTGGACCTGGCCCGGGCCTGGGGCGCCGACCCCCCCCAGGCGCTGGAGCTGGTCTGCCTGGCGGGGGCCCTGCTGGCCCTGGGGGCGGCCACCCTGGCCCCGCTCCGAGGCAGCCTGGTCTTCTTGGCCCTCTGGTGCCTGTACTTCTCACTAAGCCAGGTGGGTCTGTCTGTCTGTCTGTCTGTCTGTCTGTCGGTGTGTCTGTCTGTCTGTCTGTCTGTCTGTCTGTTCACTGTCTGTTCACTGTCTGTCTGTGTGTGTGTCTGTCTGTCGGTGTGTCTCTCTGTTCACTGTCTGTCTGTCTGTGTGGCTGTCGGTCTGTGTGTCTGTCGGTCTGTGTGTGTCTGTCTGTCTGTCTGTCTGTCGGTCTGTGTGTCGGTGTGTCTGTCTATTGGTCGGTCGGTCCCTCTCCCCGTCTGTCCGTCTGTCTGTCTGTCTATCTGTGTGTGTGTCTGTCTGTCTGTCTGTCTGTCTGTCTGTCTGTCTGTCTGTCTGTCTGTGTAGAGTAGGGTGCTCGAGGACTTTCCCTTTAATGTTTGAGAGGGTAATGCCTCGAAATTCTACGGCAATCTGGTGTGTGTCTGTCTGTCTGTCCTGTCTGTCTGTCTGTCTGTGTAAAGTAGGGTCCTTGAGCACTTTCCCTTTAATGCTTGAGAGGGTTATGGCTGGAAATACTACTACAATCGTGTGTGTGTGTGTGTGTGTGTGTGTGTGTGTGTGTGTGTGTGTGTGTGTGTGTGTGTGTGTGTGTGTGTGTGTGTGTGTGTGTGTGTGTGTGTGTGTGTGTGGTGTGTGTGTGTGTGTGTTTTCTAGCTCCACCTAAAGTGTGTGTTTACTAAGGTTGAGGCTCTAGTTGTAGTGTATGACGGGAGCCTTATAATTAGCTGTCTAGATACTTTCTCTCTCTGTGGGCCTTATTCACCCGGCGGTCATCTTGGATCGAACGCTAGCAGGGGGTGGGGGATTAAGATGCAGAACCAAAATGGCCGCTAGGTGAATAAATTCCATAATCCTTGATGAATTCCAAGCTTAAATCTTTGAAACCAAGTGCTTGAACCAGAAGACGGATTGCTGCCAACTGATTGTGTGTGTGTGTTTGATTGACAGGTTGGCAGAGGCCTGCTGAGCTCTCCATGGTAACTAATGCAACACACACACACACACCCACTCACGCACACATGTGTACACAAATACATGTACACACACACACACGCACGCAAACACATGCGCGCAAGCAGGTGGACACACACACACACACACACATAACTGTGAACGACGTCTCCAATCAGGTTTGAAGGCTCTTCAGAGTGCCAGCCTTGAGGTCATTTGTCAGTCAAATCCACTTGCAACTGCTGCTTCACTATCCCATTTCTGAGACGCACCAAGTCCCTCCGAGATAACACAACACGATTCTTACACCGGAGTCACATGACCTCGGGCTTTCAAGGCCTCTCCTAGAATACACGTACAAAGTGTACCTCCTCCACTTAGAAAGTAGAGCCTTGTTCATGGTTGCACAAACCTTATTTATGGCAGTGGCTTACTTAGTCAAATAGATTTTAATATTCCCTTATTCCCTTTGTGCTGTACATTCCCATTATCAGCAACTTCCCCGGCTATGTTTCAACCGATCGTATTTGTTCCAGTGGAATTCAAAACACACTGGACCGATAACTGCTGATTTAAAACGTACAGAACACAAGAACCTGATTGGCTGAGGGAACAGACTGCTCAACTCTATCTTCCTGACACATAGGAGAGACGGCAGCCAATCAAACGACAGCATAGTTCGCCGTCACAAACCCCGTCCAATGAGAGCGTTCCAACAGTGGATGGAGGTTAACCCTGGCAGGGGGGGACGTTTGTCTGACACCTCTCCCTGCATTAACATCTTTTGTCAGACCTTCTCCAGAGCCAAGTGTGAATTGTTCTGTGGAGATAATCACAGGATGGCAGAATAAACCTGGTCTTTGTACGGCTCCAGATTTCACGATGCTTTGGGCGGTTCCCTACTGTTACTGGAAAGGTTGTCTTCCCTCAGGCAGAACAAACAAGACACTAACGCACACTAACTGGGAACGAGATTCTTCTTCTGTGACTGTAGCCTATCATGGTTGGGTATAGCGCAAACTATGCAAACACTCATTTTTTTTGTATACCTGTGAATTTGTTTACATTATTATTCCATTTTGCTGGCCTTGAGTTAACACGTGTGGGATTCCACTGGGGTGCGTGTTAGTGTTAAGCTCAACTACAATACCGTCAGGCAGGAGAAATTTGTAGCGTGACTCACCTTTTCAAAATGTACGATTTAGCGGGAACTTCATATGGAGGTGTGTGGGTGATATTAGATTTTAGGAGAGCGTTAGATATAGCATTGCTTCATCACTGGTATTAGTACTTGTCGATTTAGTAATATACATAAATGATCCATTAGGCTATCGGAATGATAAGCTGCATTTATGGTTCTAATTAAATCTGTTTGTTTAATAATTAAGAATGTGAAGAACTATCAGTCCAATCCCTTACCTGCTCATAAATTACATGTGAGGATTGGATCAGCGTGCTCAATGACTGAACTGTTGTAATTCCTGTCTTTTGCTTTCTCTTTCCTTGAATTTTCCCTCCCTCTTTGTCTGTGTGCCTGCCTGCCTGTCTGTTTCTGTCTGTCTGTCTGTTTTTGTCTGTCTGTCTGTCTGTCTGTCTGTCTGTCTGTCTGTCTGTCTGTCTGTCTATCTTGCTCTCCTTCTGACTCTGGTTCTTTGTGTCTCCCCCTTTCCCTCCCCCCTCTTGCTCTATCTGTGTGTGTGTGTGTGTGTGTGTGCCTTTCCCTCTTCTTTTCTGTCCGTCTGTCTCTCTCTGCTCTCTTTCCCGCTGTGTGCCTCCCTCCCTACCTCTCCCCTGTGTGTGTGTGTGTGTGTGTGTGTGTGTGTGTGTGTGTGTGTGTGTGTGTGTGTGTGTGTGTGTGTGTGTGTGTGTGTGTGTGTGTGTGTGTGTGTGTGTGTGTGTGTGTGTGTGTGTGTGCCTCCCCCCTGTCCTTCTGTCTGTCTCTCTCCCTCTTCCCCCCCTCCCTCTGTGTGCCCTCCCTCCCTTCCTCTCTCTGTCCCTCACTCCCTCCCTCCCCTCTCTCTCTGTCCCTCCCTCTCTCTCCCTCTGTCCCTCCCTCCTTCCCTCTCCCTCCCTCCCTCTGTCTCCCCCCCCCCCCCCCCCTCTCCAGGGACGGTCTCCTGCTGGAGGCGGGCTTCCTGGCCGTGCTGGTGGCTCCCCTCAGCCTGCTGGGACGCCAGGTGTCCTCCGGGCGCCACGACCCCATGACCTTCTGGCTGACGCGCTGGCTGCTCTTCCGTCTCACCTTCGGCTCCGGCGTGGCCAAGCTGGCCGGGCACAGCGCCCCCTGGTGGAACCTCAGTGGTGGGCGGGCCACCCCGATAGCGCTGACCTCGTGTCGGTTACTCTGCTGTTTGTTTAGAACCAGCGGGAAACCAAGGCAACGTGCCTTATTTGGTCAATGTCGGATATTGGTTTTAACAAGAATGCGTTTTCCCCACATGAAGATGAAGATGAGACAATTATTTTCTGCCCAATGGGTTTTCGAAAGGAAGGGCTTATCACATGGCGGTTGCTTGTTTTTTGTTGGGGCTGTTTATCTTTTGAAGGATCTCTCTTCCAACTTGAGACCATGTTGTCTTAAGTGCGTGGCAAACCGCAGCATTAGTTCAGAATCATCGGTGATGATGACCACCTGTAATCATTGCATCAGTGATGCATTGAAAATATAACGGTTGAAGTGATTTGGAAAAGTTTACATTGATACTTTAGTGAACATAGTAACTCAACTCGTTATGCGCTTCCTTACAAGACCGGTAACCATAGCAACGCCGGTAAACAAACCCCGCGAAGCCCAATCCCTACGAGAGCTCCCCGCGCTACGGCCATCCGGAGGCGCACAGAGCTTTTGGCCGTGATATTATGTATACAATTATATTATACTATTGTATATAGAACGTTATAAGACGCTGTCACCGAGTGTGAGAGGAGAGTGGAGGGTGAAGATGGCGGTTGACCTAGTTTCAAAGTTTATACCGTATATACTCGGTAATACCGGTGTTGACACGAGTGTATTTCTCGGTGTGAAAAATGTCGCGGCAACCCTACTTCATGCTCAAATTTTGCCCTCTCTCTTTCTCTCTCTCCCTCTAGCGGTGAGCCACATGCTGGAGAGCCAGGCCAGCCCCACTGCCCTGGCCTGGTGGGCGGCCCAGCTGCCGTCCTGGGTACTGCGGCTGGGCACCGTGGGGGTCCTCGTGTCCCAGGTCTTGGTGCCCCTGCTGTACTTCGCCCCGATCCGCTGCCTGCGCATCACAGCCTTCTACGTCCAGGTCCCCGCTTTAACACGCTCTTTTTAAAGTGATCGTTCAAGGAAGCGAAAGCAGAAGTGGGCGGCGAAGCAGAATCAGAATTGGGCCGCTCCAACGGCCAAACTGTTGACGTAGATTGTGTGGCAGGCGATGTCTGCCACGAAAGGCTTCGTCCAATAGGGAAGGGATATTTGTGATGCTGTGATTCATATGAATGTCTGGATGTCTCTCTGCTAGTGGCTTGTTTTAAAGCGTCATACTGGCTTGTGTGTTATAGCATATTTTACCTCCGTTTAGGAAAAAGCGCTCCAATAAGTATCCCCAAATTTTGGCGGTTTGGTTTGGACTTTCAACTTGTTTCCTAGAATAGATTTCGGGTCGATTATTTGTTGATAACTCGAGTTAAAAGTTAATATATTTTTTATCAGGCCAGGTCTATATTCGTAAAGGGGAACCAGTTATTTTCTTTTAATGGACCAATCCAATGTTAACCCTACCCTGTCCGCTCCCTCCCTGTTCCAGTTGGTGCACCAGCTCCTGTCCGCGCTCACAGGCAACCTGACGGTGCTGAACCTGCTGACGGTGGCGCTGGGCTTCTCTCTGCTGGACACAGAGCACACCATGAGCAAGAAGAAGAGAGCAGCCAAGAGTACGGCCTCAAACACCCACCGCTTCCCACACCGAAGCTCGTAACCCAACTGATAAGTTTAGCTCATAGCTGCTCCTAGCTACCCCTAGCTACCCCTAGCTGCTCCTAGATGCTCCTAGCTGCTCCTAGCTGCCCCTAGCTTCTCCTAGCTGCTCCTAGCTGCCCCTAGCAGCCCCTAGCTGCCCCTAGCTGCACCTAGCTACCCATAGCTGCTCCTAGCTGCTCCTAGCTGATCCTAGCTGCCCTTAGCTGTTCCTAACTGCTCCTAGCTTCTCCTAGCTACCCCTAGCTACCCCTAGCTGCTCCTAGCTACCCCTA
The DNA here is from genome assembly GCF_902167405.1 of Gadus morhua. NCBI lineage: Eukaryota > Metazoa > Chordata > Actinopteri > Gadiformes > Gadidae > Gadus > Gadus morhua. Next base: position 3,396,021 of record NC_044051.1, on the reverse strand, counting down.
GCGGCCCCTAGCTGCTCCTAGCTGCCCTTAGCTGCCTATAGCTGTTCCTAGCTGCTCCTAGCTGCCTCTAGCTGCTTGATCATCAAGCTAGCTGTCCGTTACGCAAAACTAAGCTACTCAACCGTCCGTTGCACTTCGTTATCCAGGTTAACGATTACACAAACTAAACTGATGGACCCTTACACAAATTAAGCAAGTTCGACGTTAAGCAAACTAAACAAATGACCAATAAGGGTTTACGTTCTGGTGAGAGATTTGCAACTGATTTCCTCACTGAGTAAACAAATCCGACCCAACGCCCGTTGGATAGGATGTGACTTTGTAGCACGTTGGGTGAATTTAAGAGCTCTGCCAACTCCCTGAGTGGCAGGGCCTTTGGTCAAGTCAACACACGCAGAACCAAAACCAAAGGGCACAGAGAAACCATTCAACAATGCTGGGCCCCTAATCTCCACCATTAGCCCTGTTAACGCTATGTGTGTTTTGTGGAGTGATTTCTACACTGCTGGACTGTTTCACAATACGTGAGGGGAAGATACCTTGGGATTAATGCTTGATTGATGCATTGTAATTCTACTTTTACAGAAAACAAAATACCTGTTTAGATCTTGCAAAGTTGAGTAAAACAAAATGGCGTTTAAAAACGTTAACAATTTTTGGTTGTTATACAAACATTACGATGCCTCAAATATTTCACCGTATAGTGCACCGTTTTGGAGGTGTCCACTGTATCCTTATTCCCTTCCACCTCCTAACCCCTCCTCCCTCCTCCGCCCTGACTGTGCTGTGTGCTGTGTTGTGTGGGCAGCCTGGGGTCAGACGCTGGTCTGGGTGCTGACCCTCCTGGTAGAGCTGGGGGTGTACGTCCTGATCATCTACAGCGCCACACGCCTCTTCCAGATCGACGTGGACTGGGAGGCCAGAACCGTCTCCTCTAAAACAGGTAATCAGTCTCTCAGTCGACCTCCAGGTCTTTGTTTTGGTCTCATTGTTAAAAAAAACACGATTTGTGTCGCATGCGTCTTTGAGTCAAAGACACATGCGACACAAATCGTGTTTTTTTTATTTTTTTTTAACCATGCTTCATAAGAAAAATGCACAGATTGCACAGCATTTCTGCACAGCATTTCTCTCCAAAAAAAACTCTTTGTAACTGAGAACTTTGAAATGTCCAAATATAAACAAAATGTTCAACCAGAAATTGTTCAAATCAAAAATAAGTATATGAGATAAGATATGTATAAAACATTTCTATAAAACATAATAAAATAATCATACTTAAAAAAAAAAAAAACACAAAAAAATCGGATGACTTGAAGAGCCCTAGCTAGGAGGGTCTCCTTTCTCACCCCCATGGCGCTCTTGTCTGCAGCCTTCACCCAGCAGCAGTTTGGGGACGTGCTTCGGACCACCATGGGCTCGACCGTCTGGATCGCAGTGCTCTCCCTCACCTGGGAGGTGGTGGGGGCGCTGCTGAGGTGAGTCCCGACGTCCCCCCCCTGGTGCTGTACGTCTACGCTGAGCGATGCTCAGTCCAATGCTGCTTAAAGAGGACCTATTATACTACTTTTCTGGTCTTAATTTCTTATTAATGACTCCTATAGCGCAACCTGACACGAATCACAGCCCACAAACGATGTTGATTTTCGGGAAACTCTTATCTGGGCGCTTTCAGCCTTCTCTGTCAACGCTCGGTTTTGTCCTACTCCGCCCCCTCGCCCCCCTCCTGCCAACCCAACTCTGTTGTGATTGGTTATCTTCCTTGAAGCGCGCGTGCGGGCAGATTTGACCAGGCATATGGGGGCGCGGCAGGAGTGCCTCTACGTAGATGATTTCCCGGAAATGTGAACAAGTGAATCGCAAACGTTGTCCCGAGTGTTTAGCGCTCTGCACAGCCACCCCAGACTGTCAGCAGGGAATACGTCGAAATGCATGCCCGTCATTATTTGACACTTTAGTATGGTTAAACATGACTAGCAATCATCATAACAACGTTTATAGGTCATAAAAGTCGAAAAAGCATAATAGGTCCCCTTTAACGAGGCTCAGGGAAAGGCGGCTTTCGGTGGTTTTCTCGCTTTCGGCGGTTTTCTCGTTTCTGGGACCGTGCTGCTGAGGGCATTACAATCGTCAACGTTTTAAACAAATCTTAAAATGTTCCCGTTTGGTTTGGCTTTCTTCTCATTAAGTATTTCTGATCTATTTTTTGTTCAAACATACCTTACTGGTGACATATTATACCACCAGGTGTGAGTGTGATTTACCAATTACAAGCCGATTTGAAAATCGGCCTCTTCTGACATCACAAGTGGGCGTGTCCAGCTAGATGTATGACGGATAGATGAGCAACGTTTCCTACAGTCCACTGGGTTGGCTGGTAGACTTTCAAATCGGCTTGTAATGGCTAATCAAACTCACACCTGCTGGTATAATGTGTCAGCCTTAAGTGCATCGCTGTAATTATTCAGAGGTATAGAGATTGTTAATGTAAACCCTTTTCCTTTCTTTTCCGCTTGTTATGCACTTTGTATTTCCCGAAAATTGTCGAAGGTAGTACAGGGTGCAGCAGGAAGGGCACTTTTTGCCCTTTCTCGAAAAAAGTGTGGTTGACGGCTGGCGTTGCTCTGGCGGCCGTGCACAGCTCTGAATGGGAGCCCTGACGGTGAACCCAGGTGACCTGACCTGCGTTTGTTTTCCAGCTCGCTCTGTGTGAGAGGATTCTTCTGGAAGCTCTGGGCCCTCGTCCAATGGGCGGTCTTTGCCGCAGCCACAGTAGCGATGTTTGCCGTCAGTGTGGTGAGTCTGCCGTTTGATTTGCTGGCTGTGAGCCCAGACACGTCTCCGACATGCCCCGACAACGCGCCCAGACAACAGTGTATCGCCAGTGTTGTTGATCGTTGCTATCGACGACCGGGTAGTGGCTCACGGTTGTTGTTGTTGTTGTTGTTGTGTGTGGTCGATTCATACATGGTTTTCACCGTTACGTGTTTTAACACGGCTGCAGTAGGGTTAGGGTTCACCTGCAAAATTAATTTTAAAATGGAGGAATCAACTTAAAAACAGATTTTCTAGGAAATACTTTTTTCTTTTGTCATACTTTTGGAAACCAGGGGAGATAATTTAGGGAAAAATGACAAAAATCCTTCCAAAAAATATATGTTCTCGGATTAATTAAATGTATATTTTTTAATGTTTTGGTTTTGTTTTTTTCCTCAATCATCTCAACTCTGTTCCTTTGGGGATGCTCCCCTCATGCCCCTCCTCCCACACTGCCCTCATGCCCCTCCCACACTCCCCTCATGCCCCTCCCACACTCCCCTCATGCTCCTCCCACGCTCCCCTCATGCCCCTCCCACACTCCCCTCATGCCCCTCCCACACTCCCCTCATGCTCCTCCCACACTCCCCTCATGCCCCTCCTCCCACACTCCCCTCATGCCCCTCCTCCCACACTCCCCTCATGCCCCTCCCACACTCCCCTCATGCCCCTCCCACACTCCCCTCATGCCCCTCCCACACTCCCCTCATGCTCCTCCCACACTCCCCTCATGCCCCTCCTCCCACACTGCCCTCATGCCCCTCCCACACTCCCCTCATGCCCCTCCCACACTCCCCTCATGCTCCTCCCACGCTCCCCTCATGCCCCTCCTCCCACACTCCCCTCATGCCCCTCCCACACTCCCCTCATGCTCCTCCCACACTCCCCTCATGCCCCTCCTCCCACACTCCCCTCATGCCCCTCCTCCCACACTCCCCTCATGCCCCTCCCACACTCCCCTCATGCCCCTCCTCCCACACTCCCCTCATGCCCCTCCCACACTCCCCTCATGCCCCTCCCACACTCCCCTCATGCTCCTCCCACACTCCCCTCATGCCCCTCCTCCCACACTCCCCTCATGCCCCTCCCACACTCCCCTCATGCCCCTCCTCCCACACTCCCCTCATGCCCCTCCTCCCACACTCCCCTCACGCCCCTCCCACACTCCCCTCATGCCCCTCCCACACTCCCCTCATGCCCCTCCCACACTCCCCTCATGCCCCTCCCCCTCCCCCAGGTCCCGTACACCTCCATGGAGCCCTGGTCCAGCAGCAAGGTGCTCCCGGTGGTGAAGAGGGCCCACGAGTGGGTGAAGCCCTACCAGCTGGTGAGCAGCTACGCCCTGGACCGCCAGCTGGCCGCGGGCCGCGGGAGGCCGGAGCTGGTCCTGGAGGGCAGCAGGGACCAGCACACCTGGACGGTACGAGTCAGCTCCGTACGCTTCGGCTTGGTAATGAAAATACTGAACACCAGGGGAGATGATGCTGCGTACTGATGGACAATCTCACAGGGCAGCAACACATGCCTGCCGCCTTAACTACGACGCCAAGCAAAAATATATATCTATATATATATATATATTGTTTATGAATGATTTATATACTTTTATAAAAATATAGTAGTTAGGCGGCGGCCTAAGCGACACACGCATAACTACGACGTCAAGCAAAAATATATGTATTTTTTTTTTCATCAAATTTTATTATTGTACAAATTTTACAAAAGTATAAAATAATCTAGCTTCATACACTCTGTGTATATATCAGACTGCAGGGCAACAGTCTGACAGCCTGCATGGAAATGCGGGCTGTCCTCAAAGAGGAGTCATTCAGGTTTTTCGATTTCTGTTGCCTGTCATCCGGATCCTGTTTGGTGTCTGTCCCTCGGGACATGCCTCTGTCTGGGAACCATTTGAATCCATGCCTCTTAGCTTATAGTTTTTAGGTTATGCAAGGATAGTAAAAAATATGTGAGAACAAATGCTAATCAATAAGGATGATAATCTTTGGACAAATTGATCTAAATCATTTATCTTTCTCACATCATACAAAATCAGTTAAGAGTTTGGCTTAGTTGATCAAGCCAGATCATGTATTAACAGTAGAATAGTCTCTCACTCGCTAACACTTGCTAACGCACACAGTAGAATTGTGTGTGTGTGTGTGTGTGTGTGTGTGTGTGTGTGTGTGTGTGTGTGTGTGTGTGTGTGTCTCCCAGTGTGTCCACCGCCGTCGGAGTGCGACTGACCCGTCGTGGTCCTAATAAATAAATAAATAAATTAATTAAAAAAGAGACGCGTGAAAACTTGATTATGAGCGATTTGACCTTTGAACCCTCAGGAGATTCATTGGATGTACAAGCCAGGCAACGTGAGTGCGCCGCCCCCACTGGTGGCCCCCTACGAGGCCCGTCTGGACTGGCAGATGTGGAGGGCTGCTCAGGGACAGGCTCAGGAAAGCCCCTGGTTCTGCGGCCTAGTGCTGGGCCTTCTGCAGGGCAACAAGAACGGTGGGTGACCGAGCTGCTGCCGGACTTCACCGCCACGACTCCTCTCTGCAGACGTATAACGGAGTGTGTGTGTGTGTGTGTGTGTGTGTGTGTGTGTGTGTGTGTGTGTGTGTGTGTGTGTGTGTGTGTGTGTGTGTGTGTGTGTGTGTGTGTGTGTGTGTGTGTGTGTGTGTGTGTGTGTCCGTCCCCTCAGTGGAGAGGCTGCTCCAGACTGACCCGTCCCAGTATGCGTTCAGCGAGGAGCGTCCAGCCTACCTCAGAGCGACGCTCTACCAGTACCAGTTCACCCAGCAGGACCCCGACGGGTCAGTCCCACTCCGCCGGTGGTGGTGGACACACTGGGAGGCTGCACACACACATTCCGTTCCCACATGATGTTGCGTAATTCGGCTGTGTGTTAGCGATTATTGTTGGACTATTCTACATGATCAGTTAAGACCAAACTCTTAACTGAGGTAAATTGGATTTTGTCTTGATTTTGTTTTTTATGATGTGAGGAAGATAAATGATTTAGATACATTTTTCAAAAAAGCTTAGCATCCTTATTGATTAGTATCTGTTCTCACATGAGGTGCAAATCTTTATTTAGTGACTAGATATCGTGTTTAAGTTCATCGTCAGTAATTTACAATATTTAATGTAAATATGATTCCCACAGACCTACCTTACCACATGCTGGAGCATTAAAAGTGTGTCTGTGTGTGTCTGTGTGTGTCTGTGTGTGTCTGTGTGTCTGTGTGTGTTTGTGTGGGTGTGTCTGTGTGTAGTTCTGGTCCCAAGCAGTGGTGGCGGAGAGACTTTGTGAAGGACTTCTGTCCCATAGTGTATTTGGGTGACCCGGATCTGCAGGCTATGCTGAGTCTGCATGGACTGGATGTAAGTTACAGTTCAACCACCTCATTGAAAACAATCTGAACGATCTGAACGAACTACAAAATGTGTTGACTTGACTATTTTTCTGAATCACGCTATTAATTAGCGAGTAAACAAAGTATACCTCTTGACTGAATCAAGACCACATTTAACCAAAACGTGCTGTTCCGCACACAGCATAGTATCAGCACACAATCACGATTTCAAATGATATACATTGACTTAAACACTGATTCTTAAACCTCAAGGACAGGTTATGCCTGTGCTTTTGCTGATTGGCTGAAATGTAGTACCATGTGATCCAGTGACACCAATCACAAAGATGATAGCAATAAGCATTTCCTGATCGGCGGTGTCAACCCGGTACATAACTGGTGTCCTGTACCTTTACAGTAACCGACTAACTTTACTGTAACTGTTAACTTACTTAATATTCTATTGTTGCTGCGTTGAGGTACCAAGGCAAGGCAAGGCAAGGCAACTTTATTTATATAGCACTTTTCATACACAAGGCAGACTCAAAGTGCTTCACATATAAACATTGTCATGCAATAAAATAAAATAATAGATAAGTAAAAGAAAACATATGCAAAGAAATGAGTAAAATAGAAAGTGCAATGTATTTAAGATCAGATCAACAGTCTCTCTGGTATCCGCGTCAGGACTCCAACCCGACCTAAAGGAACTTGGTACTTTCTCTGGGACTCCAACCTGGATTCTAGTAACCCTTATCCTTTCTCTCTGGTATCAGATCATGTATCTTTTTTTGGTAAAAATAGAAAATTAAATTGAAAGTTAAAAAGGCTTTTTAGTAAGTAAAATTGAAAGTGCAATGTATTTATCAGTTAGGGCTGTCAAGCGATTAAAATATTTAATCACGATTAATCGCATTAATGCCATAGTTAACTCGTGATTAATCGTATTTTTTTTTCTATGCTAAATATCCGTGGAATTCTTTGTCCCATTAATTGTTCTCATTTTAATGCTCTTATCAACATGGAGAAGTGCATCGGCTTGCCTTGTGCAAATGTTTTTTTATTGATAACAACATTGGCATATACTGATCAAAACAGGACGGTACAAGAAAAAACCCTATAATGCAATTAAACGATGAACATACAAAGATATGCAGAAAAAAAAAAAAAAAAAGTTTTTTTTTTTAAATAATTTGCGTTAATCGCGTGTTAAAAAAATTAACGCCGTTAAAATTGGTTTACGTTAACGCCGTTAATGACGCGTTTAATTGACAGCTCTAGTAATCATGCATTAATCATTTTACTCTTGTGTACTTGTGCAATAAGAATGTAATAAAAGTGATTCTGGTTCAAAGGAGGAGTCGCCCCAGTCCGGCCCGTCACACTCCCCGCTGGCCCGGCTCCTGGCCCTCCTCAGGGGCCACCTGGAGACGCTGCCGGGCCCCCACGTGCAGTGGGCTCTCCTGGCCACCGTGGCCACCATCTGCGTCCTCAAGTGCCTGCTGTCGAGGGGCCCCGGTGGTCGCGCCTGCGCGGCCCCCCCGGCGGAACCCAAGTCCAAGAAGGCCAAGACCCCGGCGGCCCCCGCGTCGAAGGCCCCCGCGGGTCCCCCGGCGGCGGTGGCGGCCCGGGCCCCGACCGTGGAGAGGAGGCCGGAGGTGGAGCGGAGCCCCAGGAGGAGGAAGTGACGTCGCTCGGGCGAGACTCTTGGACCTTGCCGTGGCTTCCGGCCGTCCCTGGATGCCGTTGGATGGATTTTTTTTTTTTAGAACACCACAAAAAAATCTCAGGTTTCGGTCGTGCTGTCGTCGCGCTCAGTAGGCGTTTTGTCGTTGAGTTTTGTGTTTTTTTTTTTCTCGTGTGTTCGTAACTGCCAAATGATTGCCCTTCCTGCTGCACCCTGTACTACCTTTTTGCGATGATCTATCGATGCGCTTTTTGAGATGTTTTTCTGCCGCCGTATTTGTAGAGCTGAAGTCACCTGCCTTCGTGTTGGCTCCCCTGTGGGTTCGCTGATCTCTGACGCTGTGCAGCTGTTGGTCGCCACCTCCGCTAAAACCCCTTCAGACGTTTTTACTAAACGTACCGTTTTAGTATAGGTCATGACCCATTGTACCGGGACAAAATATCGATTGGAGAAGCAGGCCAAAATCTGGTGTGTTATGCTTTCTAATGGCCTCACAGCAATGCCAATCCCGGTAGGATTAGCGGATGGAGGGATTGTTCCTCTGTGCTTTCGGCGTTTGAGAAATGCAGGACTCAGGGATTGGTGTTTCTGGGCTCTGTATCTGGCTGTTTGAAATATCTGAAATACTGTTTGCTGTGTTGCGTCATCGTCTCTTACTATTGACAATGTTCGCGGTACACTACACACTTCTCCCTGTATTGCTGCCAACGTCTACTCGTACCTGCCAGGTTAGTGCAGCATCTGCATTAAAGCTCGGAGAGATGATATCAGAACATGTGTGTGTGCACAGATGTGTAGAGAGAGAGATCGAGGAGTGGTTTAAACTTGGATTCCACTGTTCCACTTGTTGTACCAACGGTTGCCTTTTTTGTGATGATTTTGTCTTTTCTTTCTTTCTTTTAATTTGCAAGAAACACTGCATGAAAAATGTTGAGTTCACTACTCCCCAAAAAGTACAAAGTATTTCAACTTGCATAGTTTTTATGAAGCGATGCATGAAAATAATGTTTAATATATAAAGTGAGTGACTGACTGATTTATATAATTAGTACAAATTAGGGAGTTCCAATTCAAGTTCAACTGGTGACTCAACATAGTTCTGCTCAGTGTGTGTGTATTTTTTTTTCATTAATTAAAAGCTAATGCGAGCAAAGCCCCCTGTTGATTCTCTAAGTCACCATTTATCAAACCATGAGGTCAGGGTTCCACCTGTCAGACAACAGAATTTACAGTAAACAAATCACATTTCAAGTCAAACAGGCTGTACCAGCCACTGATTGAAAACTCGCACCCTGCCCATTGGGCAGTTTAACTTTATATATTTAGGCTTATTAATCTAGCTCTATTGTTCCCTGACTTAAAAGAGTTTTCTAAAGGCTGCTCTAAATCATGAAGTTTGTGTGTGTCATGTAATAAAAAGCGGCCCACAGTTTTATTTTTATCTGTATGGAGCACAATAAAAGTTGATTTATTAATTTCACTGATTACTTCCACTCCCATATCTTTAACGAAGATTGAGAACATTTTGTCGATGACTTAAGAACCGCTTAATTTTACGGTTGTATATTTTTTTGGCAGAATAAATGATTGGATAAAGTCAAACTGTAGAGGGCGCTGTTGCTTGGACAACAATGTCTGGCTGGCGAGCCTCTTAGCTCCACGCGGCTGGAGTCGCTGGACAGGTAATCGACTTGTTTTATCTGAGCTCCAGTGGCGCAGATAACCGATAACCAATGTTCAAACTGTTTTTTGTTCTTCCACCACCTGCTGTTGTGTGTACGCATGCTCACACACGTGTGTGTCAAAGAGTGTGCGTCTGCCATTGAGTATATACATATATAAACAGACACGAGGACGAAGATTTCGGCAAACATTTTTATTTGTTTTTACATCCATGAATTGCAGTTGGGCCCAGGCGAATTGAAACAAAGTGTATACGTCCAACATCGGATGGGACCCGACCATGTCCACGTCGATGTGACATCACACTGGAGAGAAGCCGCAGCTGGGTCCAAGCGCAGGTGAATTTAAACAAAGTATTACACACCGCAGTGTGATGTAACACCGATGAGGACTTGGTTGAGTACCATCAGATGTTTGAATACTTTGTTTAAATTCACCCGGGCTCAGACAAAGCTGGGGTTTCACTCCTGTGGGATGTCACATCGATGTCGACCTGGTCGGGTCACTTCAGTTGTTTGACGTACATACTTTGTTTCAATTCACCTGGGCCCAGACAAAGTATGGACGTCAAACATCGGATAAGTCCTGCCCAGGTCCACATCGATGTGACATCCCACTGGAGTGAAACCCCAGCTTTGTCCTAGCGTAGGTGAATTTAAACAAAGTATGACACACCTCAGTGTGAAGCAACATCGATGAGGACTTGGTTGAGTCCCATCAGATGTTTCATTACTTTGTTTAAATTCACCCGGGCTTAGACAAAGCTGGGGTTTCCCTCCTGTGTGACTTCACATCGATGTGGACTTGGTCGGGCACCATCAGATGTTTGACGTGCATACTTTGTCTGTACAGTGGCGCCGTTATACATTTTATCTTGCAGTTATTTTTTTTGGGTTTTTATATGCTATTTTCTTTTCTTTCTTTTTTTTTTTTCTTAGTGCACACACGAGCCACACTGGAACCGGGCCGCGAATGTGGACATTTCCTTCATTCTACGGTTCAGCCACTTATTGACCCGGGGCCTGAGGCCCGTCCCCTCAGCCTGAGCTGTGGCTTCCCCCTCCTCCTCGGCCTCGATGACCACATCCTGATGCTCAGGGGTGTTCGGGGGGGCGTCGGTGGTGATGACGGCCTTTGGGTCGGACCAGGCCATCTTGATGCGCCTAAAGGGGTTCTGGCGTGAAGGCCGGCCCAAAGGCTTCTCCTCCTCCTGCTCCGTCAGGGCGGTGGTATCAGTTTTGACCCTCTTCTTTCTTGGTGCCCTCCCCCGGACCCTCATGTTCCTCGACAGGTCCTTTGTCGGGGCCCTGTCTGCTGTCAGAGACGGTGAGAGAGTCGCTCAGTCAATGTTTCCTGATTATGGTGACGTATAAAACTCAAAGGATAAATGCAAACCACACACACACACACACACACACACACACACACACACACACACACACACACACACACACAAGCAGGTAGACACACACAGGTAAACACACACGCAAGGAGGTAAAAACAACAATGCAGCGAACTCACCAGGTTCCTCGGGAATCTGGCTTGGGTCCGGGGCGGTCTGGCTTGGGTCCGGGGCGGTCTGGCTTGGGTCCGGGGCGGTCTGGCTTGGGTCCGGGGCGGTCTGGCTTGGGTCCGGGGCGGTCTGGCCAGGGAAGGGGCTCCGGCCTGATGGGTGGCCCAAAGGCTTCTCCTCATCGAGCCGGGAGGTGGTTGGTGCTTGAACCCTCTTCTTTTTGAGGCCCTTCACCCGGAACCTGAGGTTCCCCATGACCTGGGCCAGGGCCTTTGTGGGGGGGCTGTCTGGTAAACACACACACAAGCAGGTAAACACACACACACAAGCAGGTAAACACACACACACAAGCAGGTAAACACACACAAGCAGGTAAACACACACACAAGCAGGTAAACACACACACACAAGCAGGTAAACACACACAAGCAGGTAAACGCACACACACAAGCAGGTAAACACACACAAGCAGGTAAACACACACACAAGCAGGTAAACACAATGCAGCCAGCTCACCAGGCACATTGGGGAGCTGGTTTGGGTCCTGGGGGGTCTGGCCTGGGTCCATGGTTTCTGTTTTCACCCTCAGCTTCCTGACCCCCTTCACCCGGACCTTCAGGTTCCCCACGACCTGGGCCAGGTCCTTCCTGGGGGGCCCGTCTGCGGTCTGATGCAGCCAGGCCACGAAAGGGCCTGAGCCTTCTCCCTGGTGTTGGGGTTCTGTCAGAAATGAACGACAGAACTGTGTTTAGTGACGACCATAGTGGCTGCTGTGTGTTTGTTGCTGCTATGGGGTCTGTGTTAGTGACGCTGAGTGTGAGAGTCGCTCAGTCAGTGTTTTGTGATTATTCTGACGTATAACACGCACACACACTTGCACGCACGCACACATGCACACGCACACATGCACACGCACACACGCGTGCAAACACACACACATGCTCGCACACACAAGCAGTTGCGCGCACACACATACAAGCAGCTACACACACACATACAAGCAGCTACACACACACACCTACAACAGCCACACACACACACACACACACACACACACACACACACACACACACACACACACACACACACACACACACACACACACTCACAGACGCAAGCAGGTAAACACACAGACAAACAGGTAAAAACAACAATGCGCAAACTCACCAGGTTCCTCTGGGATCTGGCTTGGGTCCGGGGCGGTCTGGCTTGGGTCCAGTGCGGTCTGGCCTCGGTCCGGGGCGGTCTGGCTTGGGTCCGGGGCGGTCTGGCTTGGGTCCGGGGCGGTCTGGCCTCGGTCCGGGGCGGTCTGGCCAGGCAAGGGGCTCCGGCCTGAAGGTTGGCCCAAAGGCTTCTCCTCATCAAGCCGGGAGGTGGATGCTGGTTTAACCCTCAGCTTTTTGAAGCCCTTCAGCCCGAACCTCAAGTTCCCCATGACCTGGGCCAGGGGCTTTGTGGGGGGGCTGTCTGGTAAACACACACACAAGCAGGTAAACACACACACACAAGCAGGTAAACACACACACAAGCAGGTAAACACACACACAAGCAGGTAAACACACACACACAAGCAGGTAAACACACACACACAAGCAGGTAAACACACACACAAGCAGGTAAACACACACACACAAGCAGGTAAACACACACACACAAGCAGGTAAACACACACACAAGCAGGTAAACACAATGCAGCCAGCTCACCAGGCACATTGGGGAGCTGGTTTGGGTCCTGGGCGGTCTGGCCTGGGTCCATGGTTTCTTTTTTCGCCCTCAGCTTCCTGACCCCCTTCACCCGGACCTTAAGGTTCCCCTCGACCTGGGCCAGGTCCTTCCTGGGGGGCCCGTCTGCGGTCTGAGGCAGCCAGGCCACCAAAGGGCCTGAGCCTTCTCCCTGGTGTTGGGGTTCTGTCAGAAATGAACGACAGAACTGTGTTTAGTGACGACCATAGTGGCTGCTGTGTGTTTGTTGCTGCTATGGGGTCTGTGTTAGTGACGCTGAGTGTGAGAGTCGCTCAGTCAGTGTTTTGTGATTATTCTGACGTATAACACGCACACACACTTACACGCATGCACGCACACATGCACACGCACACACGCACACATGCACACACATACAAGCAGCTACACACACACACACACGCAAGCAGGTAAAAACAACAATGCCCGAACTCACCAGGTTCATCGGCGGTCTGGTCTTGGTCCGGGGCGGTCTGGGTTTCGTCCGGTGCGGTCTGGCCCTGGTCCGGGGCGGTCTGGCCCTGGTCCGGGGCGGTCTGGGTTTCGTCCGGGGTGGTCTGGCCCTGGCCCGGGGCGGTCTGGTCCTGGTCCGGGGTGGTCTGGCCCTGGTCCGGGGTGGTCTGGCCTTCGTCCGGGGCGGTCTGGCCCTGGTCCGGGGCGGTCTGGGTTTCGTCCGGGGCGGTCTGGCCCTGGTCCGGGGGGGTCTGGCCTTGGTCCGGGGCGGTCTGGTCTTCGTCCGGGGTGGTCTGGTCTCGGTCCAGGGGGGTCTGGCCTTGGTCCGGGTCATCCTCCTCCTCATTCGCCTCCATCCACCTGATCACCACCTAGGACACAAACACACGGCATCAGGAACTCTTCGGGTCAAACACGAACCGACCCTGAAGACCCACGACAGGAAACACAAAGACGCCTCAGTCACTCCGTGTCCGTGTTGGTGTCCTCTCCGTCCTCACCTGTCTCAGACGTTCTTTGTTTCGAGACGAGGTGGAGACCTGACGGGGCAGGGGGGGGTCCGGAGAGGGGGAGGAGGAGTCCGGATCGGGGGTGGCCTCTTCCTCCTGTCGGAGGAGATCGTCACCGTTAATGTTTCCTCGCCCCTCTCTTCGCCATAGTTCCCTCGCTCTTTGCTAACTTGGCTCACTGGCCGCTGTGCTCGCTCTCTGATCACCAGGTAACGCTCTTCGCTCCGCTCTCTGATCACCACTGAGCACGGCACTGAGGAGCGGTGACTTGTATTTGACTCACTCTTCCTGAGTCCCGGCTCGCTGCTAAAGGGGTCGCGTCTTTTTCTGTGTTAGCCCCAAAGCTTTGGAATGCATCGCCTGAGAAAATAAGGTTAGCTGATTCGGTGACATCTTTTAAGTCCCTCCTTAATAGACTCACCTGTACCGCAAAGCCTTTAAAGAGTTTATTCAAGTTAATTGTTATTTTCTATGTTTTGCCTGGTACACTTTTCATTTATTGTATTTTTTGTTTTATAATTGTAAAAAAAAAAAAAAAAAAGACCTGTGATACAATTATTCTTAGACATTAATTTTTGTTTGGTTGTTTTGCTTTCTTTCTTTTTATCTGTAAAGCACTTTGTAGCTCTGTGTAGAAAAGCACTTCATAAATAAAGGTTATTATTATTATCTTATAGAGAGGATCGTGGCCCCGTGATGTCAGAGGGCCACCGCGTTCCGCTGGCCAGAGGCGCCGCGGCGACGTCGTCACGGGGACGTCGTCACGGGGACGGAATGTTTGGGTATACATTCTTTTGGAAATGGCAAAAATATGCTGAAGCATAAATCAATAATTTTAATGTATTTTCCAATAGAATAAGTTCAAGAAAAACATACATAAACATATTTAAATATCATATATATATCATAAATATTTTTTATAACGCACTGATTTTAAATATGTACAATCGTGTGTGTGTGTGTGTATTTGAGTGTGTGTGTGTGTGTGTGTGTGGGGGGGGGTGTGTGTGTGTGTGTGAGTGTATGTGTGTGGGTGTGTGTTGCCTGCACTTCTTTAAAGAAAGTCAATTGGACTCTAACTTAATATAATCATGTTCAACCACAAGTTTTTACAGAACACAAATGTGCGTCTGCAGACTCAAAGTGTGCGTGTGCGGTCGGCGTGCGTGTCCTCTCCTTCCTCACCTGTGCCGGACGATGTTCTCCGGGGGACGACGAGGAGTCCCCACACAGGGTCTCCTGGTCTCCCTCCTGCCTCTTGATGCGTCTCTTCTTCCCCATCGTGGATCTCGCAGTTTGTTGCTGTCACTGGTTATTGATTTGGCTGCTCTTCGTTGCTCTCTGATCACCACTGAGGACTGGCCTGAGGAGCGGGGTCTTATATAGAGGCCGTGATGTCACAAAGGCCCGTCGGGTTCCGCTGGCCAGAGGTGGCACCTGATGTTGATTCGTCGTCGCAGGCAACTGGATTTGTTTTTATTGCAATCTACAGAATAGGCCTTTTAATAACTCAAATGGAAACCACTGAAATAAGAATATTACTTTAATACAAAAAGTAGACAAAAACACACTTGTGTTCACAAAGTCACCATTTTAAATTTGTTCTCCCAAGTCCATCAGCTGTTTCCAAGTCTATATATGTTTTATACCCAAACATTTGCATTAACATTCACAGTGGGGTCAAGAAAGACTAGTCAGGCTATTAGTTTGTCTTTGATCAACTCTTGATATTCAAACACAAGTTTGAGAGTGTCATTCTAGTAGATCAACTGGAGCAGACACACATACACACACACAAACGCACACGCCCTGTGTGGTCCACAGCCCATATCATGCGTGTTCATCACCAGGTTGTGTGAAGGTGTGAAGGGTCTGGTATGCTATTAGCAGGGGCCCTTGGTGCACCACAGGGGGGCATTGGCTCGCAGTGAGGAACCGGACTTTTGTTGGCCCCTAGTGGTCAATTTAATTATGTCAGTATTTTTAGCCCTGGCTCACTAAAGTAGACGTGTTTGTCTGGTTCGTGTTCAAATATGGATAGGGCGGTTGCATATTTTATCTCATCAACACCCAGATTTTTTTCTCTCTCTTGTCTCTGTCCTCTCTATCTCTCGTCCCGCTCTGTCTCTCGTGTTTCTCTCTTTCTTATCTGTCTCTCTCTTTCTTATCTGTCTCTCTCTCTGTCTCACTGTCTCTCTCTCTGTCTGTCTGTCTCACTATATGTCCCTCTCTCTCTCCATCTGTCCTCTCTCTCTCTCGGTCTTCGTCTCTGTGTTTGTGTGAGTGTGCGTGTGTCACTGTGCGCAAGCTAGAGTAAGTGTCAGTGTCTGTGTGTCACTCAGTGTGTGTGTGTGTGTGTGTGTGTGTGTCACCATGTGTGCAAGCTACAGTCGGTGTCTGTGTGTGTCAACATGCGTGCAAGCTAGAGTCAGTGTCTATGTGTCACACGCACATACACACACACACACACACACACACAGTGAGTGTGTGTGTGCATGTATTTATGTATGCTTGAACTGTGTGTGTGCATCTCCTAAGCTTGGAGGATTTCTACTAATATCACAGGAAAAATCAGAACACTCAATTTGATCCACTGAATGGTTTATTATGATTTTGTTAAATAAAAATAATAAATTGTTCCTTATGTGCACAGACGGTGACTAAAATAATAGAAGTACCAGAAATTACAAATCATAAACAGGACAGGTGTGCACGTTTCTTTAGTAACTGAACATGTTCTGCTGCCGTGTTCACAACAAAACACAAGGAATCAATATTCAGTCTAACCTCTTGATCCCGAAATGACCCGTGTCCGGGCAAAGTCTCTCCGCAGCCCAATTGCAAAGACCTTTGAAGGCCTTGAAACACATGAAGAGCAGACACACCCCTACAAAGATAAGATTCTCCACTTTTTGTCTATCATAACCTTTGTTCACCAAGTGAAAGACAATTCTGACCCGAAACAATATAAACACATCTAACAAAAGGTTATGTATTTCATAACTGCACATGCACAGAAATTGCTATCTTTCATCATTTGCGATCATTTGATCTTCACAAACCATCTATCATATGAAACCTGAGGCTCCACTGATTTCCACACTCCTTCCCATATCACTCTTTGACTAACACCTTAAATGGAAAATCCAGTGTCTTTGCACCATTTTGCAAATAAACATGGTGTTTACAATGTATGCACACTAGCTGAGAGAGGGTTTTAGAGGGAATAGGTTAATTGCCTTGAATCCGAATACACATTCTTAATCTGTGTGCCATATAGCGGAACATGGCGCAATTGTGATTGTCTGGCTTGGTGTCATTCAAGTATATTCACCCTGACCTTCGAATAGAAGTGTCAAAATAGTACAATGGATTCTCAAGATATCTACCCGTTTGTGTTTTATAAAGCCTACATTGTAAATGTTTGGTTGGTTTGCATTGGATTTATTGAATTATTTGGGGATTTTGTCTAAACCTACCTGTGCTAAAACTTCTATATATTTGCTCTTCTACGCTATTGCCATCAGATCTTGACCCAGGTAGCCTACTCATCAGATGTGGTGCTACGGTCCTTTGGTACTATAGGACTACTAACTGTTAAGGAACTCAGCTATCCCATAGACGTAGTAAATCTGATTTAAATCAGGGTCAATGTATGGCTTATCAAAAGTAAAACTGATTGAAGAACCCATTAGCATTGGTAAAAAAAAGAAATACTCTAGTATACTGTAGTTAAAAAAGATGCATACACAATCAAATTAAAAATAAATATCAAAATTTAAAATAGATCTTTGTAACCTCTGCTTAGTCAGTGAATCATATGGAAGACCTTAAAGGAAAAAGTATTTGTAGTTTCATTTACTACCCATTTAATTTGACCTCTGACCGCTAAGTAACACAGCCCAGCTGTTGGAATACAGAGAGATACTGTATTCCAACAGCTGGAATACAGTATCTGAACTACCAAGATATACTACCAGAACTTGTCGCAATATTTTGATGATATATTATAATTAATATATCTGCACATGTCTTTGCAATTTATCTATGCATTTTTTTTTTAATGGTGTGTGTGTGTGTGTGTGTGTGTGTGTGTGTGTGTGTGTGTGTGTGTGTGTGTGTGTGTGTGTGTGTGTGTGTGTGTGTGTGTGTGCGCACGTACATGTATATGTACGCTAAAACAGATGCACAGAGGAACCATCCCCACATATTCCAAACGCAGGATGGAGCGCCTCTGTGAATGTGGACTGGAAGGTATGGATGTGTTTCAGTCTGTCTGAGTCATCTTCCCCAGATGGGGCGAATCTGTAGAAGGACAGAGTGCCAGCAGTCTGGTCCAGATACACTCCTACTCTGGTAGAGCCAGCGGGGTGGAGATATATGCGTGTCTTACTACCGTTGTGACAGGCGGTGTAGCGATCATCCCGACAATAAAGACACCAGGCCTGGTTGTGCAATGCAAGACTCCCTTCATTTCCTTTCCTTGGGATTCCTCTGTATGTCACTCCTATCTCAGCACTTCTTTCCCACTCTACCACCCAGTATCTGCGGCCAGTCAGACCCTCTCTACACAACACCTGGTGCAAGTAGTCAAATCTCTCTGGGCGATCACAGAATGACAGATTCTCTCTATCCCTTGTCACCATTCTGTTGCGCTTAGAAAAAGAGAGTTTGTTGTGGGCTGTGTAGCCATCCAGTTGAAGGCAACAGGCATCTGAAGGAACAAGACATAATTAGGCTGCTGAACCATACAAAAAACACTAATAAGATCATTCATCAAAGATTTGTCAATTCAATAATATGGAAGGCATGTCTATTAGTATGCCGTGTTTACACCTTCACTCAACAAACGTTTGGTTTATCATTATTAAAATGATCATGAACAGCATCAGCCTAACAGTAATAATATCATATTTCTCTGCAAACAATGTACAAGTAGCACTGTGCCACATTGGTAATTAGTGGACTTTCATTTTTTTCCCACATTCCATTTCTGAATCTTTTTCATTAATTATGAAGTTACGTAGTTAATCGACTCATATTAGTTTGCCAACCTTTTTCAGTTAATTTGTTCTATATGAAACAACCCCGAAAGTATCCCCTGTAAAAGTACCTACATCTCTTTAGAACTGACTCTGTGTCAGGCACTCCATTCATGCTTCTGTTCAGCGTTTTCTTCAGCTCTTTCAGGTTGTCTATGAAGGACATTAACATTGACGGACAATGGATCTCCACCGTTGTCCAGTCCCTGGTGGCTTGACGATTATTCAGGGTTCTCAACGTCTGGAGGAAGTGGAGGGGGTCTTCAATGTGTGAGAGCTGCTTCATCTCTGACCTTATATCCTCTATTTCCTGCTCCAGCTCTTTGACTAGGCCTGAAACTTGTTCTTCTGTGGATTTTAGTGTCTCTTTAACCATCTGGTCTAGGTCTTCCAGGCCATCTACAATGCAGTCCTTCAGGGCATTGAGGGCCTGGACACCAGGGGAGATCTGATTGGCCGCGTCTGCTTTGCAGCGTGCCTCTCTGGCCTTGATCTCCTCAATGTTTCGTTGTCTCTCCTGGATCGTCTGCTGAACTTCAGACTCGATCTCGCCCAGCTGGGCCATCTTCACTTCATATTCATCCTTCAGAGGTACAACAGGATGGGACTTGTGGTCTGTCACTGTGCATAACTGACACACACACACCTGTTCAGTCTGGCAGAAGAGCTCCAGAGGTTGGTTGTGTTTCTTACACATCTTCTCTGCCAGACGGTCCATAGGCTCGACCAGCTCATGGCGCTTCAAAACTGTGACTCTCTGATGTGGCTCCAGGTGGGTTTGGCAGTATGAGATAAAACACACTAGGCAGGACTTCACGGCCTTCAGCTGGGTCCCAGTACAGATGTCACAGGGAACTTCAGGTTCAACACAAGGCTGCTCTTTAACTCGTACAGACCTTCTAAACTGATCAACCATCTCTGATAAGAGGGTATTGTCCTGTATATCAGGTCGTGTGGGAAAGAGCTCGTTGCAAACTGGACATTTGTACTGGACTTTGTCATCCCAGAATGTTGTAATACAGGTTCTGCAGAAGTTGTGTCCACATGGTGTGGAGACTGGGCTGTTGAACACATCCAGACAGATGGGACATGAGAAGTTCTCTTCAGACCCGGAAGTGCTAGCAGAGACCATTCCTAGAAAGCATTGGTTTTATTAAGTTAAACAACACATTAAAAAACAATATTATGCATGTATGTTCATATATTTGTGTTGTTCCAAACATAAATCTTCACCAAAAAGGCCGGAAAAACATGAAACCCAGCACAGGACAACTTTTTTGAGGGTTATGGGCTCACAAGATAATCTTTTCAGGCTTTCGGACTGTTTTGTTTCAATCACGTTGATCAACTTCCCCAGAAAGAGAGAACTGCCTCAATGCTGCGTTACTTTGCTTTAGATTTAAGATGAATTGTGAAAATGATAAGGGGAAATAAAGAAAGGTTACGTCAAATAATGAATATAAATATAAAAAAGGTAATATGGGGAGTCACTCCAAATGAGGCGTCGTTCCTTTAGGCCTGTGAACCGGACCAATCTGAGTGCTAGTTTTTAATTGGCTCTGCCATACGCGTCAGCTACTCCTGTTCACATAGATTTACAGCAGACCTAGCGCGGGTCGGGCCAATCAAAACCGTTGATCAAATATGGAGCGGGTTTAATGCGATGACTCAAATAAGAGTCTATTTTCTCTTTTTGAAAGTCTCTTACCGCCCCTCAGTGTGTCGGCCAGTTCCTGCTGGTTCATCTCCATCAGGCAGAGCTTTGTGATGTCCACCACTCCCTCTATGGCGCGCCTCCTCTGCTCCTCCATCTTACCATCCACCTCCTCCCTCTCACTCTCTGAGCATTGTGGGTAATGTAGGAAGAGATCCTTGGAGAGCTTCTTCAGCTCCTTGTCTAGAAAAGCGTGTGTGTGCTCCTCAGCCCTCTGGAACAGAACAAACATCAAGGAGAACTTTACTCTGAAGTAACCAAGGACGTCAGAAGCATCTGTCTTAGATTCACGTCTTGCTGGTCAATAGAGGGAAGCCTGGAGACTATTAGCACCACAAGAGATGCTTTCTAATGTCCATGTCGAACTAAAGTCTTGGTGGACATTTACACACCTTGATCCGGTCTGCTTGATGCTGCTCTGCAGACTGAGCACTGGTAACCTTTGACCTCTCCTGGAGTGGTCTGTTGAGAACACACACACACACACACACACACACACACACACACACACACACACGCACACACACACACACACACACACACACACACACACACACACACACACACACACAGACACAGACACACACACACACACACACACACACACCCACACACACACACACACACACACACACACACACACACACACACACACACACAAGGATATGTTGTATTTTCCATAACTTATACACATCAGTAGAGTCTGAAACAACCAACTGGTCTGTTTTTGTTATCTGTTTGAAACTCTACTCTACCTCTCGTCTCCGGAGGGGCGTCCATCTTTAAATTCAGGAGGACCACTCATACCTCGCACGAAGACACAGCTTGGACCAGGGGCACATGATATCTCCACTTCTGCTATCTCCCCTTCTGCTATCTCCACTTCGACTTTTCTAGAAAAACAAATAACATCTGGAACAGGACTACAAGATCTACCATTTTGGCATCATCATCACACACGCACATTGCAAGACCACGCAATGTCAGGTAATTTACCTTAATCCCGGTATGCTCAACAATGTTTGCTGCTTGATACAAAAGGAAAACTTGCATGGTCCTCATTTTCAATGACTTATCTAGAAGAATAGCCCCTCTTTTAAACAGGGCTCAACAATGTGAGCATTTCACCCGTTTTTGCAAGTAAAAAAATGTGTAAATGCACATGCAAGAAAATATGTTTGTTAATTTATTTTAACTTCGCACAATCCATCCCAGGTTGCAACTTTCTGTACAGTGCATTCCTGGATGACACTAGTTTGTAAATTAATACATGATTTTTCTTGTTTACATGAGTGAGCCGACATGGGTACCACAAATCAATACAAGGCTGATGCAGCATTAGCATAGCTGCATCAGCCTTTTCACCACATTTAGGTGAGCAGTAAATTATCAACTAGAGAATGGAAAAAACGTAGTGAGCTTAAAGTGTAATTCTAATTCTTATTCTTAAAGTGTAAAAAATATTTTGTCTTTAACTTACAAATGCAACTCCTTTCATATCCGTGTCAACGTTCGCTAGATATACACTTGCTAGATGTTAATAAATATAAATTATATAAACTGTGAATTTCAAAACGTACTCAACCTCTGGTACATTTGGTTATCGACTTGCATGGACTTCCTTTAAACATGGACCTACCGGTAAGGCACAGTCTTTATAAATACTCTACTCTAGCAAAGATGTTGCTTCGTTTTTTAGTCTGCATTTTGGCGCATGCAGCAGCACCTACCATTGTTCTTCCTGTTTTGATGATTGACATCAACCCAATATCGTCGAAGGCTAATGGCCCTGCTACTTATTCCTTTCCACTGCTGGAGTTCATTTCAACTATGTGTAACATTTAAGGTAATACACAGGGCAGTGTTACATCAACTACAAGTTAGTGGCCAGAACTGTGTCCTGAAAATTAGGCACCTTAGGGGCCACTCACACTAGGGCCGCGGCCCCGTGCCCGAGCTCATTTGCATACTAAAGTCTAGAATGTTTGGCTAGTGTGACCACGCCATCCGTATTCCAGCGCGGAACAGCCCCTTGGCCACGGCACACTTGGGAGAGGTGTGCCGTGGCCAAAGTACAGATGCTGATGAGGTGACACGCGCGGATACGCAACGTGAGCTGGATGACGTAGTCCTTCTTTCTTTATAGGTCCAGATAGTGAAGTCGAGTGTTTACTTGAAATTTGGGCCGACGACAGCATTCACGTTGTTGTTCTCCATTGTTGTTATGGCGGCGAGGACGCTTGGTGATGACGTATTTATCGTATTACGACGTGATGACGTATGTATGAAGGTGCAATCGTGCCCAGGCCACGGCCTTTGGGAGCAGTGCGACCACGGGCCAGCGGGGGGAGTGGGGAGGGGGGGAATCGTGCTGAATCTTCCTGCAGCACGGAACAGGCAAACTTGCCTGGTGTGAGTGCGCCGGGAGTGCTCCTGTTACTGAATTCTTGTATTTTTCGACACCACAATATATATCACAAAGAAAGGGCATGTAAGCCATTTTTTCCGTTATCGTCCAGCCCAAATGTGGAAATTAGGATTTGCGGATGTCGGCTGTTGAATGTGCTCACCTTTTCTTAGAAGGTTGGGGATTTCCATCTTTTGATTCCGGATGTTGAGCCATGGACAAGTCAGTCTCCATGGAGACACAGCTGGGTCCAGGGCAGCCTGCTCTCTCCTGCTGGACTATTCTAGAAAAACAAGAAACAGGATTTATGGACGTTTGATGGATGCTGTATTTTATAATCTCTGATCAATCCTTACCTCTTCTCAATAAACTGATTTCCAGCATTAAAGCTGAAGGGTACAATTGTAGAGCTGTCCCTCTCCATGGAGACACAGTTGGGTCTAGGGCAGTCTGCTCTCTCCTGCTGGGCTATTCTAGAAAAACAAGAAACAGGATTCATGGACGTTTGATGGATGCTGTATTTTATAATCTCTGATCAATCCTTAGACTGATTTCCATCAATAGAGCTGAGGGGTGAATCTGTAGAGCAGTCACTCTCCATGGAGACACTGCTGGATCCAGGTGAGTCTGCTCTCTCCTGCTGCTCTAGGCTTCAACACAACGCAACACAAACACATTTTTTATTCCGATCTAATGATGGAGTCATGATGTATCACTGCTGAGCTCTGAGAGGGACACCAGTCACAGACAGTGAGATCCTCTTCTTACCTCTTAGCTTTGCTCTGGCGGCCATGTTCCCCAAACAGAGTGGTTATAGAGGTAGGACCCCCCTCCTCTCTCTCCTCATCCATAGGAGGCTGGAGACCTGGACACAAACACAACTCATTGATCACTTCATTTGCCTTTTCAACACTAGCTGTTTACCCTAACACTGAAATGTCCCTTTGAAAGGGTTGATTATTGTAACTACATTATACTGAAATGTTATAGATGTAATGTAACCAACATTAAGCAATTAAATTGTCAAGACACATTTAGAAAAATATGTTATTGTAATGCTTCAATATTGTCCATTTCTCACTCATGGGGATAAATTGAAAATTGGGATCAATGTACATGGTTTTAATTTGTCTTGATTCTAGCAATCTTGTCCACCATCACCATAAGATAAAACTTGATATCCCTACATTTACCAAGTGAACCGCCTTAGTTTCATATTAATCCGTCCCTTTCTAAATCTCGTAGTCAAGTGTGTGTGTGTGTGTGTGTGTGTGTGTGTGCCATCACTCACTCATTCAAACTCACACACGCACTCAAGCACACACACACAAAAATGCACACAGAGACGAGAGCCCCACAAGAGCCCACAACACTGGGGTACGGATGAAGAGACCCGGGCGCTCTCCGCTGTCGCCCACCGAGGGGGTCCAGCCCAAAGGCTTCGGGGTCCGGGGTCACCCGGCATAGTTAGTGAGCTACGGTGTTTATGCGGCGTACATGCAAAGCGCCGCACACCGTGGCGTTATACTGAGAAGCTTGACCTCGACTCGGACGCGGAGATGAACCAAAAATCAACCGCTGCTCACACGGAGCTCCACACATCCAAACCCACCGTGGCCGCTCACCCGCTGGCTCTGCAGTGAGGAGCTCTCCCGAGCTACGTAGTGTACTCGAACGAGTTTCCGGTACCACTAACTCCACTGAGTCTGACTGACTCAGCTGAGAACCGTGCAATGGCGTGCATTCAATGATGCGATTCACCGCTACCGGAAACAAGGCTGATTCGCGAACGACTCCTCCCAGTTCATTCGAGTTCCCGGTGAATCGACTCACCGGAAACTCGACTGAGCTGGGAGGAGTCGTTCGCGAATCGTTTGTTC
Organism: Gadus morhua; assembly: GCF_902167405.1. Lineage (NCBI taxonomy): Eukaryota > Metazoa > Chordata > Actinopteri > Gadiformes > Gadidae > Gadus > Gadus morhua. Next base: position 3,371,220 of record NC_044051.1, on the reverse strand, counting down.
GTTCAGCCTGGTTTCCGGTAGCGGTAAATCGCATCATGGAATGCACGCCATTGCGCATTGCATCTCCCCTGAGTCAGTCAGAATCAGTGGAGTTAGTGCTAACGGAAACTCGAACGAACGAACGAACGATTCGCGAACGACCCCTCTTGGCGAACTGAATCACGCAAACTGGTTCACGGAAACGAATCATTAAGTCCACCACTAGAGCTACGTGGCTGTCCCCCTTTGTGAACAGCACTGTGTGAACAGCCCTTTGTCAGCAGCCATGCCAACAGGGCAGGGCGCCAAAGTGAGGCGTGTCACTGCGGTGCGTTTCAATCAAGGGAAGTCGGGAGGGAGGGGTCAACGTTTTTTGTGCTTCGGGCCAAAGAAAATAGGTAGAGCCATTAGAACAGAGTCTGTACCCCGCGAGAACCCCCCTGTGAAAGTGGTACAGTCCAGCAACATGTTTCTAGGAGGATTTATACAACTGGAGGATCACCCGTCGTCTGCGCTTTTATATTATATTAAAATTATTATTGTGTTTTTATTGCTAATTGATATTAGATTATATATCAGCAATTATATTTTACCTGGGATTTTAATATTCAGACATCAAACAAATGTCTCATTGTTCGTTTCATTTGTGAGCAGCATCAAGACAAACCATTAACTTGAATATCTAACGCCATTTTCCATTTAAAACCATGGATCAGAAAAACACAATATTGAAACAATAAACTAACGTTGTATTTCTCTATTTGTACAATTTTAATAAAAAGCATTATACTGACCCATTTTCCACGATTAGATAATTGCAATATACCAATAATCTCAAGAAAATATAATGTAGTAAACTGTAGTCCTACCTTATCTTTTCGGTGTTGAAAAGGAGGTCCACCTGAAACAGTATAAAGTTGTTAAAGTTATATTGCAACGGAAGAAAATTAGGTCTATGTGTTCTAAAGACAAGTTGGTAACAAAGTGGATTCAGACGACCGAGCTTCAAGGTCCCTCACTGCGGAATACAGGAGTTCACATGAGGGAACCGACTTTGACAGCTCCCTCTGGAGCCGGTTGGACCAGCTTTGTGTTCAAATGTAGTCTGGATAACCATACAAAGCATAGACCGCGGAACGTGTTTGAACAAGGGGGGGCCACAATCGCAAGAGGGGGTCACCAACATTTTACCAACATTTTAGGTCCGACATTATCCATAGCCAAGGCTATGCACGGTATACGAGGACACGCACGTAATGCCATCAGTCACGTCAGCCAGCACAGAACAGCGCAGAATAAAATGCACAAGAAAGGTACCTCGGTGGTCGGTGGTAACGCAACTGAAACTGCTTGCTTGTACCAGTACTAGAGAGAGAGAGGGAGAGAGAGAGAGAGAGAGAGAGAGAGAGAGAGAGAGAGAGAGAGAGAGAGAGAGAGAGAGAGAGAGAGAGAGAGAGAGAGAGAGAGAGAGAGGATGCGGATGCGGATGCACATCACTTTGCCAGGATGATTTTACTTTAAATGTCCAAACAGCCAACAACACTAATAACCCAAGTCCAAAATATGCCAGCACGGAAGTGCGCAAATTGCCAAAACAGTCAACACAGCACAGAAGGCTAGCCTACATAGATGAATCAATGGTCATGACTTAAGCCCACAACATGCCAGCACATAACTGTGCAGAATAAAATGCTCAATCAGCCAACAATACACAACAAAATCACCTCAGTAAGATGTTAACTCAACATAAACTCACTTGTATCAGTGCAATGCAGTATAAAAACATTGAACAAAGAAGTGTGCACACGGCGGTGCTAATAAAACCATTGACCTACGCTTAAAACTTCCCAAAGGCCTGCCTGCGTCTGTCATTGGCCTGCAGGCGCGTCGTTAGACCTGGGCATTCGGGGCTATAGCCCCGGACCTTTTGGGATCAGCCCCGGATCTGCCGTAAAAAAAATAAAAATAAAAATAAGTATATATACAGGTGCTGGTCATATTATTAGAATATCATGAAAAAGTTGATTTATTTCATTAATTCCATTTAGAAAGTCAAACCTGTAGAATGTATACATTCATTCCAAACAGACTGATACATTATAAGTGTTTTTTGCCAAAAAGAAGATGATTATAGCTGACAACCAATGAAAACCCTAAATTCAACATCTCAGAAAATTAGAATATGGTGAAAAGGTCAGATATTGAAGACACCCGGTGCCACACTCTAATTAGCTAACTAACTCAAAACACCTAGAAAAGCCTTTAAATGGTCTCTCGTTTTGATTCTGTATGACAAACAATCATGGGGAAGACTGCTGACTTGACAACTGTCCAAAAGATGACCATTGATACTTTAAAGAAGGAGGGCAAGACACAAAAGGTCATTGCCAAAGAGGTTGGATGTTCCCAGAGCTCTGTGTCCAAGCACATTAATAGAGAGGCGAAGGGAAGAAAAAGATGTGGTAGAAAAGAGTGTACAAGCAAGAGGGATAAACGCGCCATGGAGAGGATTGTCAAACAAAACCGATTCAAAAATGTGGGGGAGATCCACAAAGAGTGGACTGTAGCTGGAGTCAGTGCTTCAAGAAGCACCACACACCGACGTATGCAAGATATGGGCTTCAGCTGTCGCATTCCTCGTGTAAAGCCACTCTTGAATAAGAGACAACGTCAAAAGCGTCTCGCCTGGGCTCAAGACAAAAAGGACTGGACTGCTGCTGAGTGGTCCAAAGTTATGTTTTCAGATGAAAGTACATTTTGTATCTCCTTTGGAAATCAAGGTCCCAGAGTCTGGAGGAAGACAGGAGAGGCACAGAATCCACGTTGCCTGAAGTCCAGTGTAAAATTTCCACAGTCAGTAATGGTCTGGGGTGCCATGTCATCTGCTGCTGTTGGTCCACTGTGTTTCCTGAGGTCCAGGGTCAATGCAGCAGTCTACCAGGAAGTTTTAGAACACTTTATGCTGCCTGCCGCGGACCAACTTTATGGAGGTGACGATTTCATTTTCCAACATGACTTGGCACCTGCACACAGTGCCAAATCTACCAGTACCTGGTTTAAGGACCATGGTATCCCTCTTCTTGATTGGCCTGCAAACTCACCTGACCTTAACCCCATAGAAAACCTATGGGGTATTGTGAAGCGGAAGATGCGAGATGCCAGACCCAACAATGCTGAAGAGCTGAAGGCCACTATTAAAGCAACCTGGGCTCTCATAACACCTGAGGAGTGCAACAGACTGGTCGACTCCATGCCACGCCGTATTGCTGCAGCAATTCAGGCAAAAGGAGCTGCAACTAAGTATTGATTGCCATACATGCTGAAACTTTCCATGTTCATACTTTTCAGTTGGCCCACATTTCTAAAAAATCATTTTTTGTACTAGTCGTAACTAATATTCTAATTTTCTGAGATACTGAATTTGGGATTTTCAGTAATTGTCAGTACTAATCATCCAAATTAAAAGAAATAAACATTTCAAATATATCACTCTGTGTGTAATGAATTGATATAATATGTAAGTTTCACGTTCTGAATATAATTACTGAAATAAATCAACTTTTTCATGATATTCTAATAATTTGACCAGCACCTGTATATATATATATACATATATATATATATATATAGCTGCTTTCATACACGTAAGTACTGGCTGCTCTTCTGAATATATGCTGCATCGTTGCAGCAACATTGAAGACGATCGCGTTGACTTCTGCGGTCTGTTCTGCCTCCATGCTGTCTGCGTCAAACCAAAACAAACCTGAGTGACAGCGGCCGCACTTATCCCGCCTCCTGCAAATGTACGTAATATCCCTCCCCTTGCAATGCCGGCGCTGGCACTGGCCGCGGGAGCAAGATGTTATTCAAACAAAAATGCATCAATCATTGTTTTATTCTTTCATTACACAATTTCTTTCATTCTTATAAATAAAAAAATAATATAAATACATATATAAATCTAGCCAACTTGTCAATCAAAATGAGTCTTGTCTTGTCTCTCTAGTGGTTGTTCATTCTAAAACACTACAATCTTTTGAGAAGCAAATGGTTGCAGCCTCTATTGGCTTACTGTGGCGCTGATGTGAGTACTGTATGCATGCAATACTACTACTCATAGTAATAATCGGAGAGGGTTGAGAAACAGTGGGTTGACAATCCCTTCTGGTACCTCATTTTGAAAATCCCCAAAAAAGAAACTTCACATAGGACTGTCTTTCAATTTTTAATACATTGCTTTGGAGGTTTTCAATCTAACATCCCACTGGTTTGATTTTACCTAAGAGAAAAATGTTTATTTTTTAAAGCATCCACAGCAGCCATAATAATGAGATTATGAGACAATGAGAATGAAGCGGCAACAGTGTGACTGTGCAGAGTGAGAGAGATGTCTTCACTGGATGACCAGGGATTGGTGGTGGCGTTACCCAGGAAGGGCGGCTGTAGTTAACTGCAAGCAACAGAACATGAATAGTGAAGTGGAGGAAGGAGTCGAAATGAGACTTCATTAACAGATTCATGTACAGCTCAGATTTATATGGAGATAAGGTTCTTAAACAACTTGCATACAGCATAAGCAAGTAACAGAAAGTCTGGGAAGATTATTTTTTCATTATTTAAATCTACAACCTGGTTACACGTCGCGCGATAGCGCATATCATTTCATGCAAGCGAGTGTTTACTTCCTGGTTACAGGTCGCGCGATAGCACATATCATCTCATGCGATCTTATGGTGCGTTCGAGTATTCTCTGCGAGCCGACTCGGATCTCGGATCGGACGCCACGCCCACACTAAAATCGTTTTATTATGTTTTGAGCGTAGGTCGTCGGAGAAAAACATGGACGCCACCCGGAAAGCTATTGTTGCGGTAGCATTGGCCGACTACTACTACTATTTTCATTTATATTATTTCAGGACTAAGAAATAATATAAATGAAACGGTGCGTTTTCACCGTACGATAACGCAGCCATTTGAACTTCTAACATTTTCACTTCATTTCATGTTTCAATGTATCTTCTGCATATGTAAGTTATTACAGCAATACGAGTGATTGAAATTGCGATTTAAACCACCAAAGCGGTCCAAACACAATGAAAACAGTTCACTACATGTCAAACTGGGCGCATCCATCTTCAATTCTATCTCGGAAGCCTCGCTCGGTCACTGCTGAGTTCAAACGAGATGGCGAAATCTTCTTCCGAGGAAAAGGGGCGTGTTTGTGCGTGTCGCTAGGCAACGTCCTCGGAGCTCCGAGACGGATGGATATTAAAACGCACCATTAAAGAGAACTTGACGTGAACAGTTTAGGAATGCATATTCCGGGAAAACATTAGAACTCTGAAATGCTGACTAAATATAAAACATGTTTTTATCTGTAACATTAAACCTACACGGACAATAAGTAATAACTTAAAAATGAAACATAAAAGCAGACCACTACTTACTTGCCGTTGCCTGGCTGGGGGAGAAAGGTCCGTCGGAGCAGCGATGGCTTCTTGACATCGGGTAGGTGCACGCAGGCTATATAGGCTATTCTAATGTCTTATTTTTGCCCTGGCGCTCGGCATAGGCGACCTATGTGTTGGGGGCGCCCTTAATTAATTAATCGATACATTAATTAATTAATTAATTAATTATTTAATTAATTAAGATACCGTAGCACGCAGGAGTCAGGATGGTGCTCCCCCCCGGGCTAAAGCCCCGGATGTTTTCAATTGCTAACGACGCGCCTGTTGGCCTGCACGAACTCCTTAGCGATGGCTGTCATGTCGATGTCCTCCAGAATGTCACGGTGAATATGGCAGTTCATCAAGTCATTCAGTCTTTTTTGTGTCATTGTGGATCGGAGGTATGATTTCAGTCGACGAAGTGTGGAAAACGAACGCTCTACTTCTTTCGCGCGATTTTCAGTGCTGCGCAGTTATAGGTCTACATTTTGCAACATTCATGCATGACGTGTGACGTGAACAATATTGGTTTAGAAATACCATTGATTAAATTATTACAGCATGGGTTGTGTTTAAGTTTGATCTTGTCGACAGGTTTTGAGTTGAAAAAAAAACTTGCAGGCCAACATTCATTTATTTTTTTAATAATCATTTCAAAAAGTTACCCGGGCCACGGCCCCCCTGGCCCGGCCGGTTCCGCGGTCTATGATACAAAGTGTTTGCATAAGCTGTGGCACACCAACAAACTTCCCAAGCCTGAACTACCAGACTACATTCGATAGTTTAAATCGCACCTTGTACAGGTTATACGACACTGTCATGGTTATTGTATGTATCTTACTAAGATATAATAGCAGAGCTCACACACACACAGCACGCGCGAACGCACACATACACCGCACGTACGCACTCACGCACATACATACCGCATACACACACACACTGCACACACGCACACAGGGCCGGCTCTAACCCTATGGTAGCCCCAGGCGAGATTGAGTTTTGCGCCCCGTTCCCATAGCGATAGCTGCCCTGTTAATTGACATTACTATGCTAAACATCACTGAAGACTAGTGCTGTTAGTTTAACAAGTTATTAACGGCGTTAACGCAAACCAATTTTAACGGCGCGATCGCGCGATTAACGCTCTTTTGGCATGGCAAACGTTGTCGTTTTTTCACCTGCTGTCTAGCAACAAATATAGTCACGTTAGTTAGAAAAACGACAACACCATACTGGATCTAGCTACACCGGAAACAAAACAACAAGCACACCGCACAAACTTGTTGGGGCAAGCAAGGATACGGAGCGGGTGAAAAACTCCTCAAAAGTGTCTGTGTGTGTTTGCGTGTCACTCTGTTCGAGCCTGCACGAGAGTTTTTCTGACCAATCGCAGTTCAAGGCCCACCAGGGCTGTACCACTTCGGGAGGGGCCGCTCAGTTACTCCCCTCAGGACAAAATCGACTTGGTTGCGACGTTGACAGTTTGTGAGTGTTGCGTCTGTTGAGTGAGTGAGAGGTTGCGGGCGTACAGCTCAGGCTGCCGGAGGACGCTGCAAGGAACTTTTATAAACGCAATATTGTTATCTCGCAGTAATCAGCCCGACAGCCCCGAAACGTTAACGGCCCGACGAGAATTCTCCCTACTCTCCGGATTACCACTCCTTCACCGTGTCTGTGTGTGTGTGTGTGTGTGCCCGTGCGTGCGTGTGCGCCAAGGATGGAAATTAACACCCGCCACACGCCATTTGCGGGTGGATTTGTATGGTGATTTGTATGGTGAATTGTGTCACTTCACCCGCCACTGTGTCGGGTAATACTTTCCAGTCAGGTCCGATCAAATTTGCATATTAATATATTCGTCATACGGCGCTGCACAGTTCCACCACCGTTACTGTCAACATCCGGCCCCCTTCTTCTTCTACGCCTCTCTTGCTGAACTGCAACTGTCAGCATCCGGGATAATATACCGGTAACAGCTCTCAAGTCTCACGCATTCGGCATGAGACACACGCAATTCGGAAGAAGACGATGGGTGTGTCCCATAGACGTCGTCATCGTCTTGCCGTCCCTCCCCGTTCTGTGATTGGTTCCCCATCTCAGGCGAAAATCGGATCCATGGAATCCAGGCTGCCTCGCAGCGCGAAATTAAATCGCGCACAAGGCAGCATGGCTATAGGAATTGAAAGCTACTTACAAAAGATGGGAATGAAAAACACTTTTCTTATCTATTGTTACTATTATATTGTTTAAAATATACGCATATATTAAAAATATATATAGCGTATAAAAAGTGGCTGGTACAAAAGTTGAGTGGGTGGTAGATTTTTTAAATCTACCTGCCACAGTGGCTGGTGGGCAAAAAAGTTAATTTCCATCCCTGGTGTGCGCGTGCGTGTGTGCGATTCATACTGATTTAAATTATAAATGTTATAGTGTTTCCCATCTTTGCTGAGCAAGTGTTTTGTTCGAAAGTTCAGTGATTGAAACAAATAAAAGCCTGGGCTATTGAGGTTTTTATGACATTTCCAATATAACGTAATAATACTCTATTATTTGTTGACATGATCGAGTGCCGTCTTATTTACAATATCTTGGCTAAAACAAACCCAACCTGCTCCGAGTAGGCCTACTGTTGGATAAGACGGCAAAGAGAGGCAGCCAATCCAAAGTCTACCGTAATATTTCTACGGTCACAATATCTTTAACCAGTGGCGCAATCGGTCAGCGTGCGGTACTTGTAAGACAGTAACCGGCACCAAGTCACGCCGCGTTTGTGAGTTTGAGCCTCACGAGCCGAAGCTTTAGCATTGTTAAACATAGTGGAGGACTCGGATTTCTACTGTAAAGTGACTCGCTTTGTAATGTTGACACGAGCAAGTGCCGACTGATTTAAAATCACTTGGCTAAAACATACATGTTAATCTACACAATAAATCAAAACTAACTAGTTCCACAGCTTTGGTTTTACACAAAGACAAAAGGGAAAATGTTAAATGTGTGACATGATCTCATATTATTAGTTCCAGGTCTTTGATCAGATCTCTTGGACTCTAGCCTCAAATCAAATATAGTGAGGATTGGTTTAAGCCAAGCTTTGTAAATCAGACGTAGTTTGCTCGTATAAACATATTGTGACTTTACAGAAGAAGTCCTAAACTATTTTCAACAAAGCTAAAGCTTGCTCCAGGTGAAGCTCAAACTCACAACCTCGGCATGTCTCGGTGCAGGTTACTGTCTTATATCTACCGCGCGCTGAACGATTGCACCACTGCAGCTCTCTTTAACTCTTTACACAGCACAGCACAGCAGTTCACAAGTTGAAGATCATTTCAGTTTATTCTAAGCATTGAACCAAAACCTACTAGGTCAACAGCTTTTTTTTTACACAAAGACAAGAGAGATAGTGAGACGGATCTATTAATATTGGTTCCAAGTCTATGAATAGATCTCTTTGACTGTGGCCTCAAATCAAACGTAGACAAGACACAGTGAGCTTTGGTTTACGAAGATGAACAGATGAACTGATTCTGAGTTTATAGTAGCCTATCTTAATTTTACCATGCTCTGGCATGGTGCAGATGAGGCTCGCCCTCGCAACCCTGGCATGACTTGCTACTTGTCTTATAAGTACCTCTCACTTACCGAATGCGCCACTTGAGTTGAGTTTAGGGACGATGAGACCTTAGAAATATTAGAGTGGACTTTGGATAGGCTGCCTCTCTTAGGCCGTCTCTCTTTCTCGTCATATCCACAAATACTCTGAGCAGGTTGGGTTTGTTTCAGCCTAGATATTTTAAATCAGATGGCACTCGATCATGTCAACATATTACATAGACATAGAGTATTACTTTACATGAGAAATTAAACAGTTGATTAATCCTAAAATATCAAGCTTGCTCCAGGTGAGGCTCGAACTCAACTTCTTTGATGTTAAGTCAACAGATTTTGTCTTAAAAAATACAAAAATGTAAACTTATAAATAATGTTTAACCTGCCCTTTGGTTATCGGTTCCAACTCTCGGATTACATCTGTTGATCTCTGGCATCAAAACAAATAATATTCTAATTCAGAAATCTCTTCTTTGTTTTAGCCTAGCGGTTCTTAATCAGACGGCACTTGCTTGTGTCAACAGATTACAAAGCAAATTACTGTACATTGGAAATCCAAGTCCTCAACTATGTTTAACAAAGCTAAAGCTTGCTCCGGGTGAAGTTACTGTCTTATAAGAACCGCGCGCTGACCGATTGCGCCACTGGAGAACTGCTTTTGATAAAGACTTCATGATGATTCGAAGGTGATTTGATGTTAATCTAAACATTAGACCAAAAAAATTCAACAGTTGTGAATATGTCCATACATATAAGGTAATGTACATTGAATGCACAGAAGGGTTCATGTGATCATATTTCATTCTGAAAGAGCTGAGCTCTAATTGGTTTTCTGCCCTCTGGTGGTTCGTGGTCATCCCTTCATCTGCTCTCAAGTCATGAATGCAATGCAAAGTTCTTCGAACTGAGATTCTGAATCTCAATTTTGTTCAAATCCAATGCTTACGTCAGTTATCTGACATAATATGATCAAATCCACATTGCATATGAGTTCTATACCATAAGCGCTGATTTGTTTTTATATAGTTTCAAAACCGTTAAAGCTTAACCTATTTCAACTGAGAAAGTGTGGAATTGTCATTTTGGAGAAGACTGGTGGAAACAATATTTTTGGGCCAAAACTTATATGTATAATGTATTATTTTGCCATTCCGTCATGTTTATCCAGTTACTTCTATCAGGTTTATCCAATCTCTTCCAACTGTTCCCAGCATTCGTGCACTTGAACGAAGACAGGTTGGAAGAAGGGAGGATATTGGAGAAAAAAAATTGTTGGACCAACATAAAAACTCACTATGGGTCCTCCATTATATTCTTCCCTGATTGATAGGGATCAGTCACACGTTCATGGACATAAATGGGGTAGGGTCACCAGATGTCCCGCTTTGTGCTGGAGGGGACAGTCAGTCACGCAATTCCATTACTTTTTACACGTCCCGCAAATTGAGACGTTGTCCCGCATTGTTATTGACAGTCAAACTCAATTTTTTATTTTTTTGAAAGGCGTGTTTTATAATCTGGTATTTATCAAACAGCTGTATGCGGAGACTGCAGTGAGGGCTTCATCAGGGGGCGGGGCGGGATGTTTGATCATGTCAATCAAACTGGGACGCGGACGCAGGTTAAGGGCACGCCCACCAACAAGAAAAAGTGCAACTCAGGTCAAACTGCATGCAGCACGAGACGGAGGAAAGCACGACTCGTACGGCCAAGAACAGCAATGCAGCTACAATAAAGACTGGGAAACTATCTTTCCCTGGGTGAAACGAGTGCAAGGCGAGTCTGGTAAAGTTTTGTGTGAAGTTTGCTTGAGTCATTTTTACATTTCACGCAGAGGTGAATACGACGTGAAACGACAAAGACAATGCGGTGACAATCGCTGTGCCTACTCTTTGGCTCTGTCTCTGTCTGTGTCTTTCTCTCTCTGTCTCTGTCTCTGTCGCTCTCTCTCTGTCTGTCTGTCTGTCTGTCTGTCTGTCTGTCTGTCTGTCTGTCTGTCTGTCTGTCTGTCTGTCTGTCTGTCTCTCCCTCCCTCTGTTCACTTTCTTGTCTCTGTGTGTGTGTGCGTTTACGTGTGCATGTGTATGAGTGTGCGTGAGAAGAAGGGTGAGGAAATTGATTTTATTTTCAAAGTTCCAATAAATCTCAAATGGGAATACATTTATTGGTTGGCTTTTTTTATTAACGGTATTTACTTGTACTTTTAATTTCCATGCTCAAGTACATATAATATCAGAAAATTACCTTTGATACTTAAGTGCAATTAATATCAGATAGTGGAAGACTTTTACTCAAGTCGTATTCTATTGGGGGCCTTTTACTTTTACCGGGGCCCTTTTCTTGGAAGATATCTGTACTTTTACTCAAGTATGGCTTTCAGGTTCTTCTTCCACCACCTGCTGTTGTGTGTGTGCACGCTCACACACGTGTGTGTCAAAGAGTGTGTGTCTGCCATTGAGTATATACATCTATAAACAGACAGGAGGACGAAGATTTCGGCAAACATTTTTATTTGTTTTTTTATACATGAATTGCAGTTGGGCCCAGGCGAATTAAAACAAAGTGTGTACGTCCAACACCGGATGGGACCCGACCAAGTCCACGTCGATGTGACATCACACTGGAGAGAAGCCGCAGCTGGGTCCAAGCGCAGGTGAATTTAAACAAAGCATCACACACCTCAGTGTGATGTAACACCGATGAGGACTTGGTTGGGTCCCATCAGATGTTTGACTGCTTTGTTTAAATTCACCCGGGCTCAGACAAAGCTGGGGTTTCACTCCTGTGGGACGTCACATCGATGTCGACCTGGTCGGGTCACTTCAGTTATTGGACGTACACACTTTGTTTAAATTCACCTGGGCCCAGACAAAGTATGGACGTCAAACATCGGATAAGTCCAGCCCAGGTCCACATCGATGTGACATCCCACTGGAGTGAAACCCCAGTTTTGTCCTAGCGTAGGTGAATTTAAACAAAGTAGGACACACCTCAGTGTGAAGCAACATCGATGAGGACTTGGTTGAGTCCCATCAGATGTTTCCATACTTTGTTTAAATTCACCCGGGCTTAGACAAAGCTGGGGTTTCCCTCCTGTGTGACTTCACATCGATGTGGACTTGGTCGGGCGCCATCAGATGTTTGACGTGCATACTTTGTCTGTACAGTGGCGCCGTTATACATTTTATCTTGCAGTTATTTTTTTTTGGTTTTTATATGCTATTTTCTTTCCTTTCTTTTTTTTTTCTTAGTGCACACACGAGCCACACTGGAACCGTGCCGCGAATGTGGACATTTCCTTCATTCTACGGTTCAGCCACTTATTGACCCGGGGCCTGAGGCCCGTCCCCTCAGCCTGAGCTGTGGCTTCCCCCTCCTCCTCGGCCTCGATGACCAGATCCGGGTGCTCAGGGGTGTTCGGGGGGGCGACGGTGGTGATGACGGCCTTTGGGTCGGACCAGGCCATCTTGATGCGCCTAAAGGGGTTCTGGCGTGAAGGCCGGCCCAAAGGCTTCTCCTCCTCCTGCTCCGTCAGGGCGGTGGTATCAGTTTTGACCCTCTTCTTTCTTGGTGCCCTCACCCGGACCCTCATGTTCCTCGACAGGTCCTTTGTCGGGGCCCTGTCTGCTGTCAGAGACGGTGAGAGAGTCGCTCAGTCAATGTTTCGTGATTATGGTGACGTATAAAACTCAAAAGATAAATGCAAACCACACACACACACACACACACACACACACACACACACACACACACACACACACACACACACACACACACACACACACACACACACAAGCAGGTAGACACACACACACACACACACACACACACAAGCAGGTAGACACACACAGGTAAACACACACGCAAGCAGGTAAAAACAACAATGCAGCGAACTCACCAGGTTCCTCGGGGATCTGGCTTGGGTCCGAGGCGGTCTGGCTTGGGTCCGGGGCGGTCTGGCCAGGGAAGGGGCTCCGGACTGATGGGTGGCCCAAAGGCTTCTCCTCATCGAGCCGGGAGGTGGTTGGTGCTTGAACCCTCTTCTTTTTGAGGCCCTTCACCCGGAACCTGAGGTTCCCCATGACCTGGGCCAGGGCCTTTGTGGGGGGGCTGTCTGGTAAACACACACACAAGCAGGTAAACACACACACACAAGCAGGTAAACACTCACAAGCAGGTAAACACACACACAAGCAGTTAAACACACACACAAGCAGGTAAACACACACACACAAGCAGGTAAGCACACACAAGCAGGTAAACACACTCACAAGCAGTTAAACACACACACAAGCAGGTAAACACAATGCAGCCAGCTCACCAGGCACATTGGGGAGCTGGTTTGGGTCCTGGGGGGTCTGGCCTGGGTCCATGGTTTCTCTTTCCGCCCTCAGCTTCCTGACCCTCTTCACCCGGACCTTAAGGTTCCCCACTACCTGGGCCAGGTCCTTCCTGGGGGGCCCGTCTGCGGTCTGATGCAGCCAGGCCACGAAAGGGCCTGAGCCTTCTCCCTGGCGTTGGGGTTCTGTCAGAAATGAACGACAGAACTGTGTTTAGTGACGACCATAGTGGCTGCTGTGTGTTTGTTGCTGCTATGGGGTCTGTGTTAGTGACGCTGAGTGTGAGAGTCGCTCAGTCAGTGTTTTGTGATTATTCTGACGTATAACACGCACACACACTTGCACGCACGCACGCACACATGCACACGCACACATGCACACGCACACACGCGTGCAAACACACACACATGCTCGCACACACAAGCAGTTGCGCGCACACACATACAAGCAGCTACACACATACATACAAGCAGCTACACACACACACCTACAACAGCCACACACACACACACACACACACACACACACACACACACACACACACTCACAGACGCAAGCAGGTAAACACACAGACAAACAGGTAAAAACAACAATGCGCAAACTCACCAGGTTCCTCTGGGATCTGGCTTGGGTCCGGTGCGGTCTGGCCTCGGTCCGGGGCGGTCTGGCCAGGCAAGGGGCTCCGGCCTGAAGGTCGGCCCAAAGGCTTCTCCTCATCAAGCCGGGAGGTGGATGCTGGTTTAACCCTCAGCTTTTTGAAGCCCTTCAGCCCGAACCTCAGGTTCCCCATGACCTGGGCCAGGGGCTTTGTGGGGGGGCTGTCTGGTAAACACACACACAAGCAGGTAAACACACACACACAAGCAGGTAAACACACACACAAGCAGGTAAACACACACACAAGCAGGTAAACACACACACACAAGCAGGTAAACACACACACAAGCAGGTAAACACAATGCAGCCAGCTCACCAGGCACATTGGGGAGCTGGTTTGGGTCCTGGGGGGTCTGGCCTGGGTCCATGGTTTCTTTTTTCGCCCTCAGCTTCTTGACCCCCTTCACCCGGACCTTAAGGTTCCCCACGACCTGGGCCAGGTCCTTCCTGGGGGGCCCGTCTGCGGTCTGAGGCAGCCAGGCCACCAAAGGGCCTGAGCCTTCTCCCTGGTGTTGGGGTTCTGTCAGAAATGAACGACAGAACTGTGTTTAGTGACGACCATAGTGGCTGCTGTGTGTTTGTTGCTGCTATGGGGCCTGTGTTAGTGACGCTGAGTGTGAGAGTCGCTCAGTCAGTGTTTTGTGATTATTCTGACGTATAACACGCACACACGCATGCACGCACACATGCACACGCACACACGCACACATGCACACACATACAAGCAGCTACACACACACACACACGCAAGCAGGTAAAAACAACAATGCCCGAACTCACCAGGTTCATCGGCGGTCTGGTCTTGGTCCGGGGCGGTCTGGGTTTCGTCCGGTGCGGTCTGGCCCTGGTCCGGGGCGGTCTGGCCCTGGTCCGGGGCGGTCTGGGTTTCGTCCGGGGTGGTCTGGCCCTGGCCCGGGGCGGTCTGGCCCTGGTCCGGGGTGGTCTGGCCTTCGTCCGGGGCGGTCTGGCCCTGGTCCGGGGCGGTCTGGGTTTCGTCTGGGACGGTCTGGCCCTGGTCCGGGGAGGTTTGGCCTTGGTCCGGGGCGGTCTGGTCTTCGTCCGGGGTGGTCTGGTCTCGGTCCAGGGGGGTCTGGCCTTGGTCCGGGTCATCCTCCTCCTCATTCGCCTCCATCCACCTGATCACCACCTAGGACACAAACACACGGCATCAGGAACTCTTCGGGTCAAACACGAACCGACCCTGAAGACCCACGACAGGAAACACAAAGACGTCTCAGTCGCTCCGTGTCCGTGTTGGTGTCCTCTCCGTCCTCACCTGTCTCAGACGTTCTTTGTTTCGAGACGAGGTGGAGACCTGACGGGGCGGGGGGGGGTCCGGAGAGGGGGAGGAGGAGTCCGGATCGGGGGTGGCCTCTTCCTCCTGTCGGAGGAGATCGTCACCGTTAATGTTTCCGCGCCCCTCTCTTCGCCATAGTTCCCTCGCTCTTTGCTAACTTGGCTCACTGGCCGCTGTGCTCGCTCTCTGATCACCAGGTAACGCTCATCGCTCCGCTCTCTGATCACCACTGAGCACGGCACTGAGGAGCGGTGACTTGTATTTGACTCACTCTTCCTGAGTCCCGGCTCGCTGCTAAAGGGGACGCGTCTTTTTCTGTGTTAGCCCCAAAGCTTTGGAATGCATTGCCTGAGCAAATAAGGTTAGCTGATTCAGTGACATCATTAAGTCCCTCCTTAAGACTCACCTGTACCTTTAAAGGGTTTATTGGAGTTAATTGTTATTTTCTATGTCTTGCCTGGTACACTTTTTATTGATTGTATTTTTTGTTTTCAAAAAAAAAAAAAGACCTGTGATACAATTATTCTTAGACATTAATTTATGTTTGGTTGTTTTGCTTTCTTTCTTTTTATCTGTAAAGCACTTTGTAGCTCTGTGTAGAAAAGCACTTCATAAATAAAGGTTATTATTATTATCTTATATAGAGGAGCGTGGCCCCGTGATGTCAGAGGGCCACCGCGTTCCGCTGGCCAGAGGCGCCGCGGCGACGTCGTCACGGGGACGTTGTCACGGGGACGGAATGTTTGTGTATACATTCTTTTGGAAATGTCAAAAATATGCTGAAGCATAAATCAATCATTTTGATGTATTTTCCAATAGAATAAGTTGGGTTTCGTTTTAGAAAAACATGCATAAACGTATTTATATATCATGTATATATTATATATATATCATATATATATCATATATATTTTTTATAACTTACTGATATTAAATGTGTTCAATCGTGTGCGTGGGTGTGTGTGTGTGTGTGTGTGTTTGTGTGTGTGAGTGTATGTCTGTGGGTGTGTGTTGCCTGCACTTCTTTAAAAAAAGTCAGTTGGACCCTAACTTAATATGTTAATGTGTTCAACCACAAGTTTTTACAGAATACAAATGTGCGTCTGCAGACTCAAAGTGTGCGTGTGCGGTCGGCGTGCGTGTCCTCTCCTTCCTCACCTGTGCCGGACGATGTTCTCCGGGGGGCGACGAGGAGTCCCCACTCAGGGTCTCCTGGTCTCCCTCCTGTCTCTTGATGCGTCTGTTCTTCTTCCCCATCGTGGATCTCTCAGATTGTAGCTGTCACTGGTTATTGATTTGGCTGCTCTTCGTCGCTCTCTGATCACCACTGAGGACTGGCCTGAGGAGCGGGGTCTTATATAGAGGCCGTGATGTCACAAAGGCCCGTCGGGTTCCGCTGGCCAGAGGTGGCACCTGATGTTGATTCGTCGTCGCAGGCAACTGGATTTGTTTTTATTGCAATCTACCGAGTAGGCCTTTTAATAACTCAAATGGAAACCACTGAAATAAGAATATTACTTTAATACAAAAAGTTGACAATAACACAGTCGTGTTTACAAAGTCACCATTTGAAATTTGTTCTCCCAAGTCCATCAGCTGTTTCCAAATCTATTCATGTTTTATACCCAAACATTTGCATTAACACTCACAGTGGGGCCAAGACAGACTAGTCATTAGTTTGCCTCTGATCAATTCTATTGATACTCAAACACAAGTTTGAGAGTGTCATTCTTGTACATCAACCGAGGCCTGAGGCCCGTCCCCTCAGCCTGAGCTGTGGCTTCCCCCCCCTCCTCAGCCTCAACGACCAGATCCTGATGCTCAGGGGTGTTCAGGGGGGCGTCGGTGGTGATGACGGCCTTTGGGTCGGCCCAGGCCATCTTCTTGACCTCTTCACCCGGACCCTCACGTTCCCCAAGACCTGGGACAGGTCCTCTCTCGGGGCCCCGTCTGCTGTCGGAGACGGTGAGAGAGTCGCTCAGTCAATGTTTCGTGATTATGGTGACGTATAAAACTCAAAAGATAAACGCAAACCACACGCGCACGCTTACACGCGCACACACACACACACACACACACACACACACAGACACACACAGACACACACACACAGACACACACACACACACACACACACACACACACACACACACACACAGTTTGAGATGATGGTCATTCTATCTAGATCAACTGGGGACAGGTCCCTCCTGAAATCAACACCCATGTTAGCCCCTATGTTGTATTCGATACATTTCGACAATGTTACCCCTTATGGGTTATCATGATGACAGATAAAAAACGACAGTGTTACCCTTTACGTTTCATTTGATAAAAACGACAGTGTTAACCCTTATGTTTTTTTCCCATGATGACTGATGAAAAACAACAGTGTTACCCCTTATATTTTATTTGACAAGGACTATTTAATTTTTTTTTCAAATATGTTTTTTTTCATGACAATGTTACCCCTTATATTTTACCCCTTATGGGTTTTTCATGACGACAGATAAAAAACGACAGTGTTACCGTTTACGTTTCATTTGACATAGACAACAGTGTTACCCCTTATGTTTTTTTTCATGACGACCAATAAAAAAACAACAGTGTTACCCCTTATGTTTTTTTTCATGACGACCAATAAAAAACAACAGTGTTACCCCTTATGGTTTTTTTCATGACGACCAAAGAAAAACGACAGTGTTACCCCTTATGTTTTTTTTCATGACGACCGATAAAGAAGGTCATTGTTACCCCTTATGTTTCATTTGATAAAAACGACAGTGTTACCCCTCATGTTTCATTTGATAAAAACAACAGTGTTACCACTTGTGTTTTTTTACATGACGACCAAAGAAAAACAACAGTGTCACCCCCTATGTTTTATTTGATAAATATCGACAGTGTTACCCCTTATGTTTATTTCATGACGGCCGATTAAAAAAGGACAGTGTTACCCCTCATGTTTTTTCCATGTTGAGCAATAAATATTGACAGTAGCAACCCTGTCTACATTCTTGCGGGGATCCGAACATGAGCTGTTTGGAGTGTTAACCTCCAAACTTAACAATGCACCATCATGACACCAGGTATAGTTATCACAAAGGTTATACTTGAATTTATAATTCACATGAAATAGAGATAAGAGTCTTCCAACAGAACACATCAACCGGACTTGAACCCCGGTCTCCAGGGGGTTAGCTCACAGCTCTCTCCACTTCCCACTGAGTTTTGCAATTTAATTATCTCTGAGGTTATATATGACATTTTTCATTTTATTTATTTTTTTTCATTTTTTCATGACGACCAATAAAAAACGACAGTGTTGCCGCTTATTTTTTTTTTCATGATGACCGATAAAAAAGGACAGTGTTACCCCTCATGTTTCATTTGATAAAAATGAAAGATTGTGTTTTTTTTCATGATGACCAAAGAAAAACAACAGTGTCACCCCCTATGTTTTATTTGATATATATCGACAGTGTTACCCCTTATATTTATTTCATGACGGCCGATAAAAAACGACAGTGTTACCCCTCATGTTTTTTCCATGTTGACCAATAAATAACGACAGTGGCACCCCTGTCTACATTCTTGCGGGGATCCGAACATGAGCTGTTTGGAGTGTTAACCACCAAACTTAACAATACACCATCAAGACACCAGATAAAGTCATCACAAAGGTTATACTTGAATTTATAATTCGCATGAAATAGAGATAAGAGTCTTCCAACAGAACACATCAACCGGACTTGAACCCCGGTCTCCAGGGGGTTAGCTTTCGGCTCTCTCCACTTCCCACTGAGTTTTGCAATTAAATTATCTCTGAGGTTATATATGACAGTGCAATAGACATGATAGCATTACGTTTAAAATTAAAGATATTGTGTTTTACATAGAAATTGAGCCACGGTCTCCAGTGGGTTAGGCAGAGTGCACTCCACTGCACCACTGAGGCGATGACGATACACAATTATCAATCATCAATACAGAGGACATGCATGACATTAAAATGTATGTGTATTTCTATTATTTTCCCTATGTTTTTTTTCATGACGACCAATAAAAAACGACAGTGTTACCCCTTATATTTTATTTGACGAAGACAACATTGTTACCCTTTATGTTTTTTTTCATGACGACCAATAAAAAACAACAGTGTTACCCCTTCTGGTTTTTTTTCATGACGGCCAATAAAAAACAACAGTGTTACCCCTTATGTTTTTTTTCATGACGACCAATAAAAAACGACATTGTTGCCCGTTATGGTTTTTCATAACGACTGACTAAAAAACGACAGTCTTACCCCTTATATTTTATTTGACAAAGACAACAGTGTTACCCCTTATGTTTTTTTCATGACGACCAATAAAAAACAACGGTGTCACCCCTCATATTTCATTTGATAAAAACGACAGTGTTACCCCTTAAGTTTTCTTTCATGACGACCAATAAAAAACAACAGTGTTACCCTTTATGTTTTCTTTCATGACGACCAAAGAAAAACTACAGTGTTACCCCTTGTGTTTTTTTTCATGACGACCAAAGAAAAACAACAGTGTTACCCCTAATGGTTTTTTTCATGACGACCAATAAAAAACGACAGTGTTGCCCCTTATGGTTTTTTCATGACGACTGACTAAAAAACGACAGTGGTACCCCTTATATTTTATTTGACAAAGACAACAGTGTTACCCCTTATGTTTTTTTTCATTACGACAAATAAAAAACAACAGTGTTACCCCTTATGTTTTTATTCATGACGACCAATAAAAAACAACAGTGTTACCCCTTATGTTTTTATTCATGGCGACCAATAAAAAACAACAGTGTTACCCCTCATGTTTTTTTTCATGACGACCAATAAAAACAACAGTGTTACCCCTTATGTTTTTTTTTCATGACGACCAATAAAAAACGAGTGTCACCCCTCATGTTTCATTTGATAAAAACGACAGTGTTACCCCCTATGCTTTAATGGATAAATATCGACAGTGTTACCCCTTATGTTTGTTTCATGACGACCAAAGTAAAACAAAAGTGTTACCCCTTATGGTTTTTTCATGACGACTGACTAAAAAACGACAGTGGTACCCCTTATATTTTATTTGACAAAGACAACAGTGTTACAGTGTTACCCCCTATGCTTTAATGGATAAATATCGACAGTGTTACCCCTTATGTTTTTTTTCATTACGACAAATAAAAAACAACAGTGTTACCCCTTATGTTTTTTTTCATGACGACCAATAAAAAACAACAGTGTTACCCCTTATGTTTTTATTCATGACGACCAATAAAAAACAACAGTGTTACCCCTTATGTTTTTATTCATGACGACCAATAAAAAACAACAGTGTTACCCCTTATGTTTTTTTTCATGACGACCGATAAAAAACGACAGTGTTACCCCTTATGTTTTTTTCATGACGACCGAAAAAAAACTACAGTGTTACACATGTGCATAATGGCCAATACTGTCTTAGTAGTCAAACATTTGAATGTCATTGCGCTTTTCAGGTCATTGTTTTTTTTAAATTATTATTACATTCACTTTCTCCCCTTCAATCCGGTTACTGTCTTCTCCCTGGCAGTTCCCTCCCTCCCGCGCAGCCCCTCTCTCTCCGGCGGTATGGAGTCTGACCTCAGCGGGGTTTTTTATGTGCTTGTGTAATTGTCGCATACCAGACTATGTATGCCGTGTAGAAGGGGGAAAGGGAGGGGGCCCCAGCCAAACCCTCCTCCGTTGCCATGGCAGCCCTCCACAATATTATGGTTCCATATGTTAAGAGACTCTGTGATGTTATACAGTCTTCTATAATACCCAGGCTGGATTTTTCTTTGTTTTCTCTCCCTCTCTCTCTCTCTCTCTCTCTCTCTCTCTCTCTCTCTCTCTCTCTCTCTCTCTCTCTCTCTCTCTCTCTCTCTCTCTCTCTCTCTCTCTCTCTCTCTCTCTCTCTCTCTCTCTCTCTCTCTCTCTCTCTCTCTCTCTCTCTCTCTCTCTCTCTCTCTCTCTCTCTCTCTCTCTCTCTCTCTCTCTCTCTCTCTCTCTCTCTCTCTCTCTCTCTCTCTCTCTCTCTCTCTCTCTCTCTCTCTCTCTCTCTCTGTGGTTCAAACAAATTCCAACTTGGACTCCACAGTTACTTAGAGTCAAGTCTGTTGAAGTGAGATATTTCATCTGAGAGCCCATATGTCGGAGATGACTGGCCCACACGTACAAAAGTAGCAGCCTCCTCACAAGGCTTTTATCTTAAATTTGAGGTGTTTTATTGTTTGGGGGGGTTTGTACAAGATAGTTTGGATCTATTGTTCCGTGGAGTTTCATGAGCAGCTGTGGAATACATGAACGCGTATGGCATAAATCAGGGTTGTGTTTTGGCCACTAGATGTCGCCCTGGGATTATAATTGGGAGGTCGAGTAGCCAGGTAATTCTGTGGCTACTCCAAAATAAAGTGGGTTTCGAGCTAATAAAACACTGAAATCCCTATAGCCAGTCTATTTTCGGCTCATTAATAAAAATATATGCTGACATAAATGTAGGTAATCATTAAAGATCCAAGTCACATTTCAGTTCTTCGTGGATGAATTATCCATTGGCACGGATACAACTGTGTGCCCGCATATCCCATTCTATACCCTGGGAAAATTCCACCGTAGGATTTCTTCATTCTTCACTCTGTATCCCGTTTTAGTTTTGTTTTATTACACTTGTCAAGTGCCCTATCGTTTTCCCTCCTACAGGTGAGTCATGTTGACTCATCATATTGTTCGCCTGCCAACTGAATGTGGAGAGAGAGAGAGAGAGAGAGAGAGAGAGAGAGAGAGAGAGAGAGAGAGAGAGAGAGAGAGAGAGAGAGAGAGAGAGAGAGAGAGAGAGAGAGAGAGGGAGGGAGGGAGAGGGGGAGAGGGGGAGAGGGAGTAGACCCATCTCTGGATCGCAGGCATGGCTTTGATTGCCCCAGAAATCCATCCGCTTCTCTTTGGGTGCAGTGGTAATTGGAAGAGGGAGGTTCCCCCCCGTCCGGGGCCAGGACGTTTTACTTCAACCTCTGAGTCAACGCTTCGTGAAACAGAGGTCACTTACACTACCAGGGAAGAGAGAGACGTGGGGAAAGACACTTATTTAAGAATGGAAGCGAAGAGCCAGAATGAGTCACACGGTGAAGCCATTCCACACAAGATCTGTAAGAATCCATAACATTTGTGGATAATGTTCAAAAGGGTTTCAATTGAGGTTTTCTGATTTCCATTTTCACTTTAATCGAATGTTCTTATTATCTATTTAGATTGGATTGATGTGTACATTTATTTTTGACTCATTTGTTACTTTGGGTCATTCATATTGTACACATGTCCATACACACTTACAGTGCATAGGCCCTTATATAGAAGGGAAGTGATTGCACTTGGTATTTAAACCTGTTGTCAGTACTTTGTTTTTTGACTAAGTTTTAAAAAATCCTTAGTGGAAGAAGGGTGTCACTACTCACTATCTGTCTTGGCTTTAAAAATACTATTCAGGAAGCCAAGCCACCAGAAGACGTGTCAGGGAATGAAAGCCATTCTTAGATGACTTATTGACCACAAGTATGTGTGTGTGTGTGTGTGTGTGTGTGTGTGTGTGTGTGTGTGTGTGTGTGTGTGTGTGTGTGTGTGTGTGTGGGTGTGTGTGTCTATGTATGTGTGTGTGTGTGTGTGTGTGTGTGTGTGTGCAAGTATTTATGTGTCTGTGTGTGTGCG